>NC_092391.1:63419739-63503303 GCF_030028105.1 Mobula birostris | reverse complement strand
CATCTCCCTTCCCGTCATCCCAACCATGATTCCCCTCTCCCTTCCCCTCATCCCAAACTCGATTCCCATCACCCTTCTCCTCACCCCAACCACTATTCCCTCCCATTCCCTTCATCCCAACGACGATTCCCATCTCCCTTCCCCTCATCCCAACCACGATTCCCCTCCCCCTTCCCCTCATCCCAACCACGATTCCCATCTCCCTTCCCCTCATCCCAACCACGATGCCCATCTTCCTTCCCCTCATCCCAACCAGGATTCCCCTCCCTTCCCCTCATCGCAACCATGATTCCGCTCTCCCTTCCCCTCATCCAAAGCACGATTCCCCTCTTCCTTCCCCTCATCCCAAACACGATTCCCCTCTCCCTTCCTCTCACCCCAACCACGATTCCTCTCCCCTTCCCCTCATCCCAACCACTATTCCCATCTCCCTTCCCCTCATCCCAACCACGATTCCCCTCTCCCTTCCCCTCATCCTAACCATGATTCCTCTCCCCCTTCTCCTCATCCCAGCCACGATTCACTTTTCCCTTCCCCTCATCCCAACCACGATTCCCCTCTCCCTTCCCCTCATCCCAACTACGATTGCCCTCCCCTTTTCCCATCCCAACCACGATTCCCCTCTCCCTGCCCCTCATCCCAACCACGATTCCCATCTCGCCTTCCCCTCATCCCAACCACAATTATCCTCTCCCTGCCCCTCATCCCAAACACAATTCCCCTCTCCCTTCCCCTCATCCAAACCATGATTCCCATCTCCCATCCCCTCAACCCAACCAGGATTCATCTCTCACTACCCCTCATCCCAACCACGATTCCCCTCAGCCCGCACCTCATCCCAGCTACGATTCCCCTCCCTTCCCCTCATCCCAACCATGATTCTTCTCTCCCTGCCCCTCATCCCAACCATGATTCCCCTCTCCCTTCCCCACATCCCAACCATGATTCCCCTCTCCCTTCCCCTCATCCCAACCACGATTCCCATGTCCCTTCTCCTCATCCCAACCACGATTCCCCTCAGCCCGCCCCTCATCCCAGCCACGATTCGCCTTACCCTTCCCCTCATCCCAACCATGATGCTTCTCTCCTTCCCCTCTCCCAAACACGATTCCACTCTCCCTTCCCCTCATCCCAACCATGATTCCCCTCTCCCTTCCCCACATCCCAACCATGATTCCCCTCTCTTTTCCCCTCATCCCAACCACGATTCCCATCTCCCTTCTCCTCATCCCAACCACGATTCCCCTCAGCCCGCCCCTCATCCCAGCCACGATTCGCCTTACCCTTCCCCTCATCCCAACCATGATTCTTCTCTCCTTCCCCTCATCCCAACCACGATTCCCCTCTCCCTACCCCTCATCCCAACCATGATTCCCCTCCCCCTTCCCCTCATCCCAACCACGATTCCCATCTCCCTTCTCCTCATCCCAACCATGATTCCTTTCTCCCTTCCACTCATCCAAACCACGATTCCCCTCCCCCTTCCCCTCATCCCAACCATGATTCTTCTCTCCCTTACCCTCATCCCGACCATGATTCCCCTCACCCCGCCCTTCATCCCAGCCATGATTCCCCTCCCTTCCCCTCATGCCAACCATGATTCCTCACTCCCTTCTCCTCATCCCAACCACGATTCCCCTCTCCCTTCCCCTCATCCCAACCACAATTATCCTCTCCCTGCCCATCATCCCAAACACGATTCCCCTCTCCCTTCCCCTCATCCCAACCACGATTCCCCTCACCCCGCCCCTCATCCCAAACACAATTCCACTCTCCTTTCCCCTTATCCCAACCACGATTCCCCTCTCCCTTCCCCTCATCCCAACCACGATTTCCAACTCCCTTCTCCTCATCCCAACCACGATTCCCCTTAGCACGCCCCTCATCCCAGCCACGATTCACCTCCCTTCCCCTCATCCCAACCACGATTGCCCTCACCCTTCCCCTCATCCCAACCACGATTCCCCTCACCCTTCCTCTCATCCCAACCTTGATTCTTCTCTCCCTTCCCCTCATCCCAACCACGATTCCCCTCTCCCTTCCCCTCATCCAAAGCACGATTCCCCTCTTCCTTCCCCCATCCCAAACACGATTCCCCTCTCTCTTCCCCTCACCCCAACCACGATTCCCCTCCCCTTCCGCTCAACCCAACCACGATTCCCATCTCCCTTCCCCTCATCCCAACCACGATTCCAATCTCCCTTCCCCTCATCCCAACCAGGATACCTCTCTCCCTTCCCCTCATCCCAACCATGACTCCCCTCAGCCCGCACCTCATTCCAGCCACGATTCCCCTCCCTTCCCCTCATCCCAACCACGATTCCCCTCTACCTTCCCCTCATCCCAACCATGATTCCCCTCTCTTCCCCTCATCCCAACCATGAATTCTCTCTCCCTGCCCCTCATTCCAAACACGATTCCACTCTCCCTTCCCCTCATCCCAACCACGATTTCCCTATCCCTTCCCCTCATCCCAACCACAATTCCCCTCCCCCTTCCTCTCATCCCAACCACGATTCCCATCTCCCTTCCCCTCATCCCAACCAGGATTCCCCTCTCCCTTCCCCTCATCCCAACCACGATGCCCATCTCCCTTCCCCTCATCCCAACCAGGATTCCTCTCTCCCTTCCCCTCATCCCAACCACAATTCCCCTCAGCCCGCCCCTCATCCCAGCCACGATTCCCCTCCCTTCCCCTCATCCCAACCACGATTCCCCTCACCCTTCCCCTCATCCGAACCATGAGTCTTCTCTCCCTTCCCCTCATCCCAACC
Organism: Mobula birostris; assembly: GCF_030028105.1. Taxonomy (NCBI): domain Eukaryota; kingdom Metazoa; phylum Chordata; class Chondrichthyes; order Myliobatiformes; family Myliobatidae; genus Mobula; species Mobula birostris. Next base: position 63,500,529 of record NC_092391.1, on the reverse strand, counting down.
ACGATTCCCCTCTCCCTTCCCTTCATCCCAACCATGATTCTTCTCTCCCTTCCCGTCATCCCAACCACGATTCCCCTCTCCCTTCCCCTCATCCCAACCACGATTACCCTCTCCCTGCCCTTCATCCCAAACACGATTCCCCTCTCCCTTCCCCTCATCCAAACCAGAATTCCTCTCTCCCTGCCCCTCATCCCAACCATGATTCCCCTCTTTCTTCCCCTCATCCCAACCACGATTCCATTCTCCCTTCTCCTCATCCCAACCACAATTATCCTCTCCCTGCCCCTCATCCCAAACAGGATTCCCCTCTCCCTTCCCCTCATCCAAACCATGATTCCCATCTCCCATCCCCTCATCCCAACCAGGATTCCTCTCTCACTTCCCCTCATCCCAACCACGATTCCCCTCCCCCTTCCCCTCATCCCAACCACGATTCCCCTCCCTCTTCCCCTCATCCCAACCACGATTCCCATCTCCCTTCCCCTCATCCCAACCACGATTCCCATCTCCTTTCCCCCATCCCAACCACGATTCACCTCCCCTTCCCCTCATCCCAACCACGATTACCCGCTCCCTTCCCCTCATCCCAACCATGATTCTCATCGCCCCTCCTCTCATCCCAACCACGATTCACCTCCCCTTCCCCTCATCCCAACCACGATTACTCGCTCCCTTCCCCTCATGCCAACCATGATTCCTCTCTCCCTGCCCCTCATCCCAGCCACGATTCCGCTCCCTTCCCCTCATCCCAACCACGATTCCCATCTCCCTTCCCTTCATCCCAACCACGATTCCCCTCTTCCTTCCCCTCATCCCAAACACGATTCCCATCTCCCTTCTCCTCACCCCAACCACTATTCCTTCCCATTCCCCTCATCACAATGACGATTCCCATCTCCCTTCCCCTCATCCCAACCACGATTCCCCTCCCCCTTCCCCTCATCCCAACCACGATTCCCATCTCCCTTCCCCTCATCCCAACCACGATTCCCCTCTCCCTTCCCCTCATCCCAACCACGATTCCCCTCCCCCTCATCCCAACCACGATTCCATTCTCCCTTCCCCTCATCCCAACCACAATTATCCTCTCCCTGCTCCTCATCCCAAACATGATTCCCCTCTACCTTCCCCTCATCCAAACCATGATTCCCATCTCCCATCCCCTCATCCCAACCACGATTCCCCTCTCCCTTCCCTCCATCCCAACCATGATTCCCCTCCCCCTTCCCCTCACCGAACCATGATTCTTCTCTCCCTTCCCCTCATCCCAACCACGATTCCCCTCTCCCTTCCACTCATCCCAACCATGATTTTTCTCTCCCTTCCCCTCATCCCAACCACGATTCCCCTCTCCCTTCCCCTCATCCCAACCACAATTATCCTCTCCCTGCTCCTCATCCCAAACATGATTCCCCTCTACCTTCCCCTCATCCAAACCATGATTCCCATCTTCCATCCCCTCATCCCAACCACGATTCCCCTCTCCCTTCCCCCCATCCCAACCATGATTCCCCTCCCCCTTCCCCTCATCCCAACCACGATTCCCATCTCCCTTCCCCTCATCCCAACTACGTTTCCCATCTTTCTTCCCCTCATCCCAACTTTGATTCCCCTCCCCCTTCCCCTCATCCCAACCACGATTCCCATCTCCCTTCCCCTCATCCCAACCACGATGCCCATCTCCCTTCCCCTCATCCCAACCACGATTCCCCTCCCTTCCCCTCATCCCAACCATGATTCTTCTCTCCCTTCCCCTCATCCCAAACACAATTCCACTCTCCCTTCCCCTCATCCCAACCACGATTCCCCTCTCCCTTCCCCCCATCCCAACCATGATTCCCCTCCCCCTTCCCCTCATCCCAACCACGATTCCCATCGGCCTTCCCCTCATCCCAACCACGTTTCCCATCTCCCTTCCCCTCATCCCAACCACGATTCACCTCCCCTTCCCCTCATCCCAACCACGATTACTCGCTCCCTTCCCCTCATGCCAACCATGATTCCTCTCTCCCTGCCCCTCATCCCAGCCACGATTCCCCTCCCTTCCCCTCATCCCAACCACGATTCCCATCTCCCTTCCCGTCATCCCAACCATGATTCCCCTCTCCCTTCCCCTCATCCCAAACTCGATTCCCATCACCCTTCTCCTCACCCCAACCACTATTCCCTCCCATTCCCTTCATCCGAACGACGATTCCCATCTCCCTTCCCCTCATCCCAACCACGATTCCCCTCCCCCTTCCCCTCATCCCAACCACGATTCCCATCTCCCTTCCCCTCATCCCAACCACGATGCCCATCTTCCTTCCCCTCATCCCAACCAGGATTCCCCTCCCTTCCCCTCATCGCAACCATGATTCCGCTCTCCCTTCCCCTCATCCAAAGCACGATTCCCCTCTTCCTTCCCCTCATCCCAAACACGATTCCCCTCTCCCTTCCTCTCACCCCAACCACGATTCCTCTCCCCTTCCCCTCATCCCAACCACTATTCCCATCTCCCTTCCCCTCATCCCAACCACGATTCCCCTCTCCCTTCCCCTCATCCTAACCATGATTCCTCTCCCCCTTCTCCTCATCCCAGCCACGATTCACTTTTCCCTTCCCCTCATCCCAACCACGATTCCCCTCTCCCTGCCCCTCATCCCAACCACGATTCCCATCTCGCCTTCCCCTCATCCCAACCACAATTATCCTCTCCCTGCCCCTCATCCCAAACACGATTCCCCTCTCCCTTCCCCTCATCCAAACCATGATTCCCATCTCCCATCCCCTCAACCCAACCAGGATTCATCTCTCACTACCCCTCATCCCAACCACGATTCCCCTCAGCCCGCACCTCATCCCAGCTACGATTCCCCTCCCTTCCCCTCATCCCAACCATGATTCTTCTCTCCCTGCCCCTCATCCCAACCATGATTCCCCTCTCCCTTCCCCACATCCCAACCATGAATCCCCTCTCCCTTCCCCTCATCCCAACCACGATTCCCATGTCCCTTCTCCTCATCCCAACCACGATTCCCCTCAGCCCGCCCCTCATCCCAGCCACGATTCGCCCTACCCTTCCCCTCATCCCAACCATGATGCTTCTCTCCTTCCCCTCTCCCAAACACGATTCCACTCTCCCTTCCCCTCATCCCAACCATGATTCCCCTCTCCCTTCCCCACATCCCAACCATGATTCCCCTCTCCCTTCCCCTCATCCCAACCACGATTCCCATCTCCCTTCTCCTCATCCCAACCACGATTCCCCTCAGCCCGCCCCTCATCCCAGCCACGATTCGCCTTACCCTTCCCCTCATCCCAACCATGATTCTTCTCTCCTTCCCCTCATCCCAACCACGATTCCCCTCTCCCTTCCCCTCATCCCAACCATGATTCCCCTCCCCCTTCCCCTCATCCCAACCACGATTCCCATCTCCCTTCTCCTCATCCCAACCATGATTCCTTTCTCCCTTCCACTCATCCAAACCACGATTCCCCTCCCCCTTCCCCTCATCCCAACCATGATTCTTCTCTCCCTTACCCTCATCCCGACCATGATTCCCCTCACCCCGCCCTTCATCCCAGCCATGATTCCCCTCCCTTCCCCTCATGCCAACCATGATTCCTCACTCCCTTCTCCTCATCCCAACCACGATTCCCCTCTCCCTTCCCCTCATCCCAACCACAATTATCCTCTCCCTGCCCATCATCCCAAACACGATTCCCCTCTCCCTTCCCCTCATCCCAACCACGATTCCCCTCACCCCGCCCCTCATCCCAAACACATTTCCACTCTCCTTTCCCCTCATCCCAACCACGATTCCCCTCTCCCTTCCCCTCATCCCAACCACGATTTCCAACTCCCTTCTCCTCATCCCAACCACGATTCCCCTTAGCACGCCCCTCATCCCAGCCACGATTCACCTCCCTTCCCCTCTTCCCAACCACGATTGCCCTCACCCTTCCCCTCATCCCAACCACGATTCCCCTCTCCCTTCCCCTCATCCCAACCACGATTGCCCTCCCCTTCTCCCATCCCAACCACGATTCCCCTCTCCCTGCCCCTCATCCCAACCACGATGCCCATCTCCCTTCCCCTCATCCCAACCAGGATTCCCGTCCCTTCCCCTCATCGCAACCATGATTCCGCTCTCCCTTCCCCTCATCCAAAGCACGATTCCCCTCTTCCTTCCCCTCATCCCAAACACGATTCCCCTCTCCCTTCCTCTCACCCCAACCACGATTCCTCTCCCCTTCCCCTCATCCCAACCACGATTCCCATCTCCCTTCCCCTCATCCCAACCACGATTCCCCTCTCCCTTCCCCTCATCCTAACCATGATTCCTCTCCCCCTTCTCCTCATCCCAGCCACGATTCATTTTTCCCTTCCCCTCATCCCAACCACGATTCCCCTCACCCTTCCCCTCATCCCAACCTTGATTCTTCTCTCCCTTCCCCTCATCCCAACCACGATTCCCCTCTCCCTTCCCCTCATCCAAAGCATGATTCCCCTCTTCCTTCCCCCATCCCAAACACGATTCCCCTCTCTCTTCCCCTCACACCAACCACGATTCCCCTCCCCTTCCGCTCATCCCAACCACGATTCCCATCTCCCTTCCCCTCATCCCAACCACGATTCCCATCTCCCTTCCCCTCATCCCAACCAGGATACCTCTCTCCCTTCCCCTCATCCCAACCATGACTCCCCTCAGCCCGCACCTCATTCCAGCCACGATTCCCCTCCCTTCCCCTCATCCCAACCACGATTCCCGTCTACCTTCCCCTCATCCCAACCATGATTCCCCTCTCTTCCCCTCATCCCAACCATGAATTCTCTCTCCCTGCCCCTCATTCCAAACACGATTCCACTCTCCCTTCCCCTCATCCCAACCACGATTTCCCTATCCCTTCCCCTCATCCCAACCACAATTCCCCTCCCCCTTCCTCTCATCCCAACCACGATTCCCATCTCCCTTCCCCTCATCCCAACCAGGATTCCCCTCTCCCTTCCCCTCATCCCAACCACGATGCCCATCTCCCTTCCCCTCATCCCAACCAGGATTCCTCTCTCCCTTCCCCTCATCCCAACCACAATTCCCCTCAGCCCGCCCCTCATCCCAGCCACGATTCCCCTCCCTTCCCCTCATCCCAACCACGATTCCCCTCACCCTTCCCCTCATCCAAACCATGATTCTTCTCTCCCTTCCCCTCATCCCAACCACGATTCCCCTCTCCCTTCCCTTCATCCCAACCATGATTCTTCTCTCCCTTCCCGTCATCCCAACCACGATTCCCCTCTCCCTTCCCCTCATCCCAACCACGATTACCCTCTCCCTGCCCTTCATCCCAAACACGATTCCCCTCTCCCTTCCCCTCATCCAAACCAGAATTCCTCTCTCCCTGCCCCTCATCCCAACCATGATTCCCCTCTTCCTTCCCCTCATCCCAACCACGATTCCATTCTCCCTTCTCCTCATCCCAACCACAATTATCCTCTCCCTGCCCCTCATCCCAAACATGATTCCCCTCTCCCTTCCCCTCATCCAAACCATGATTCCCATCTCCCATCCCCTCATCCCAACCAGGATTCCTCTCTCACTTCCCCTCATCCCAACCACGATTCCCCTCCCCCTTCCCCTCATCCCAACCACGATTCCCCTCCCTCTTCCCCTCATCCCAACCACGATTCCCATCTCCCTTCCCCTCATCCCAACCACGATTCCCATCTCCTTTCCCCCATCCCAACCACGATTCACCTCCCCTTCCCCTCATCCCAACCACGATTACCCGCTCCCTTCCCCTCATCCCAACCATGATTCTCATCGCCCTTCCTCTCATCCCAACCACGATTCACCTCCCCTTCCCCTCATCCCAGCCACGATTCCCCTCCCTTCCCCTCATCCCAACCATGATTCCCATCTCCCTTCCCTTCATCCCAACCACGATTCCCCTCTTCCTTCCCCTCATCCGAAACACGATTCCCATCTCCCTTCTCCTCACCCCAACCACTATTCCTTCCCATTCCCCTCATCACAATGACGATTCCCATCTCCCTTCCCCTCATCCCAACCACGATTCCCCTCCCCCTTCCCCTCATCCCAACCACGATTCCCATCTCCCTTCCCCTCATCCCAACCACGATTCCCCTCTCCCTTCCCCTCATCCCAACCACGATTCCCCTCCCCCTCATCCCAACCACGATTCCATTCTCCCTTCCCCTCATCCCAACCACAATTATCCTCTCCCTGCTCCTCATCCCAAACATGATTCCCCTCTACCTTCCCCTCATCCAAACCATGATTCCCATCTCCCATCCCCTCATCCCAACCACGATTCCCCTCTCCCTTCCCTCCATCCCAACCATGATTCCCCTCCCCCTTCCCCTCATCCCAACCACGATTCCCATCTCCCTTCCCCTCATCCCAACCACGATACCCATCTCCCTTCCCCTCATCCCAGCCACGATTCCCCTCCCTTCCCCTCATCCCAACCATGATTCTTCTCTCCCTTCCCCTCATCCCAAACACAATTCCACGCTCCCTTCCCCTCATCCCAACCACGATTCTCATCGCCCTTCCTCTCATCCCAACCATGATTCACCTCCCCTTCCCCTCATCCCAACCACGATTACTCGCTCTCTTCCCCTCATGCCAACCATGATTCCTCTCTCCCTGCCCCTCATCCCAGCCACGATTCCCCTCCCTTCCCCTCATCCCAACCACGATTCCCATCTCCCTTCCCGTCATCCCAACCATGATTCCCCTCTCCCTTCCCCTCATCCCAAACTCGATTCCCATCACCCTTCTCCTCACCCCAACCACTATTCCCTCCCATTCCCCTCATCCCAACGACGATTCCCATCTCCCTTCCCCTCATCCCAACCACGATTCCCCTCCCCCTTCCCCTCATCCCAACCACGATTCCCATCTCCCTTCCCCTCATCCCAACCACGATGCCCATCTCCCTTCCCCTCATCCCAACCAGGATTCCCCTCCCTTCCCCTCATCGCAACCATGATTCCGCTCTCCCTTCCCCTCATCCAAAGCACGATTCCCCTCTTCCTTCCCCTCATCCCAAACACGATTCCCCTCTCCCTTCCTCTCACCCCAACCACGATTCCCCTCCCCTTCCCCTCATCCCAACCACGATTCCCATCTCCCTTCCCCTCATCCCAACCACGATTCCCCTCTCCCTTCCCCTCATCCTAACCATGATTCCTCTCCCCTTCTCCTCATCCCAGCCACGATTCACTTTTCCCTTCCCCTCATCCCAACCACGATTCCCCTCTCCCTTCCCCTCATCCCAACCACGATTGCCCTCCCCTTCTCCCATCCCAACCACGATTCCCCTCTCCCTGCCCCTCATCCCAACCACGATGCCCATCTCCCTTCCCCTCATCCCAACCACGATTCCCCTCTCCCTTCCCCTCATCCTAACCATGATTCCTCTCCCCCTTCTCCTCATCCCAGCCACGATTCATTTTTCCCTTCCCCTCATCCCAACCACGATTCCCCTCTCCCTTCCCCTCATCCCAACCACGATTCCCCTCTCCCTTCCCCTCATCCAAAGCACGATTCCCCTCTTCCTTCCCCCATTCCAAACACGATTCCCCTCTCTCTTCCCCTCACCCCAACCACGATTCCCCTCCGCTTCCGCTCATCCCAACCACGATTCCCATCTCCCTTCCCCTCATCCCAACCACGATTCCCATCTCCCTTCCCCTCATCCCAACCAGGATACCTCTCTCCCTTCCCCTCATCCCAACCATGACTCCCCTCAGCCCGCACCTCATTCCAGCCACGATTCCCCTCCCTTCCCCTCATCCCAACCACGATTCCCCTCTACCTTCCCCTCATCCCAACCATGATTCCCCTCTCTTCCCCTCATCCCAACCATGAATTCTCTCTCCCTGCCCCTCATTCCAAACACGATTCCACTCTCCCTTCCCCTCATCCCAACCACGATTTCCCTATCCCTTCCCCTCATCCCAACCACAATTCCCCTCCCCCTTCCTCTCATCCCAACCACGATTCCCATCTCCCTTCCCCTCATCCCAACCAGGATTCCCCTCTCCCTTCCCCTCATCCCAACCACGATGCCCATCTCCCTTCCCCTCATCCCAACCAGGATTCCTCTCTCCCTTCCCCTCATCCCAACCACAATTCCCCTCAGCCCGCCCCTCATCCCAGCCACGATTCCCCTCCCTTCCCCTCATCCCAACCACGATTCCCCTCACCCTTCCCCTCATCCAAACCATGATTCTTCTCTCCCTTCCCCTCATCCCAACCACGATTCCCCTCTCCCTTCCCTTCATCCCAACCATGATTCTTCTCTCCCTTCCCGTCATCCCAACCACGATTCCCCTCTCCCTTCCCCTCATCCCAACCACGATTACCCTCTCCCTGCCCTTCATCCCAAACACGATTCCCCTCTCCCTTCCCCTCATCCAAACCAGAATTCCTCTCTCCCTGCCCCTCATCCCAACCATGATTCCCCTCTTCCTTCCCCTCATCCCAACCACGATTCCATTCTCCCTTCTCCTCATCCCAACCACAATTATCCTCTCCCTGCCCCTCATCCCAAACATGATTCCCCTCTCCCTTCCCCTCATCCAAACCATGATTCCCATCTCCCATCCCCTCATCCCAACCAGGATTCCTCTCTCACTTCCCCTCATCCCAACCACGATTCCCCTCCCCCTTCCCCTCATCCCAACCACGATTCCCCTCCCTCTTCCCCTCATCCCAACCACGATTCCCATCTCCCTTCCCCTCATCCCAACCACGATTCCCATCTCCTTTCCCCCATCCCAACCACGATTCACCTCCCCTTCCCCTCATCCCAACCACGATTACCCGCTCCCTTCCCCTCATCCCAACCATGATTCTCATCGCCCTTCCTCTCATCCCAACCACGATTCACCTCCCCTTCCCCTCATCCCAACCACGATTACTCGCTCCCTTCCCCTCATGCCAACCATGATTCCTCTCTCCCTGCCCCTCATCCCAGCCACGATTCCCCTCCCTTCCCCTCATCCCAACCACGATTCCCATCTCCCTTCCCCTCATCACAATGACGATTCCCATCTCCCTTCCCCTCATCCCAACCACGATTCCCCTCTCCCTTCCCCTCATCCCAACCACGATTCCCCTCCCCCTCATCCCAACCACGATTCCATTCTCCCTTCCCCTCATCCCAACCACAATTATCCTCTCCCTGCTCCTCATCCCAAACATGATTCCCCTCTACCTTCCCCTCATCCAAACCATGATTCCCATCTCCCATCCCCTCATCCCAACCACGATTCCCCTCTCCCTTCCCTCCATCCCAACCACGATTCCCCTCTCCCTGCCCCTCATCCCAACCACGATTCCCATCTCGCCTTCCCCTCATCCCAACCACAATTATCCTCTCCCTGCCCCTCATCCCAAACACGATTCCCCTCTCCCTTCCCCTCATCCAAACCATGATTCCCATCTCCCATCCCCTCAACCCAACCAGGATTCATCTCTCACTACCCCTCATCCCAACCACGATTCCCCTCAGCCCGCACCTCATCCCAGCTACGATTCCCCTCCCTTCCCCTCATCCCAACCATGATTCTTCTCTCCCTGCCCCTCATCCCAACCATGATTCCCCTCTCCCTTCCCCTCATCCCAACCACGATTCCCATGTCCCTTCTCCTCATCCCAACCACGATTCCCCTCAGCCCGCCCCTCATCCCAGCCACGATTCGCCTTACCCTTCCCCTCATCCCAACCATGATGCTTCTCTCCTTCCCCTCATCCCAACCATGATTCTTCTCTCCCTTACCCTCATCCCGACCATGATTCCTCTCACCCCGCCCTTCATCCCAGCCATGATTCCCCTCCCTTCCCCTCATGCCAACCATGATTCCTCACTCCCTTCTCCTCATCCCAACGACGATTCCCCTCTCCCTTCTCCTCATCCCAACCACAATTATCCTCTCCCTGCCCATCATCCCAAACACGATTCCCCTCTCCCTTCCCCTCATCCCAACCACGATTCCCCTCACCCCGCCCCTCATCCCAAACACAATTCCACTCTCCTTTCCCCTCATCCCAACCACGATTCCCCTCTCCCTTCTCCTCATCCCAACCACGATTCCCATCTCCCTTCCCCTCATCCCAACCACGATTTCCAACTCCCTTCTCCTCATCCCAACCACGATTCCCCTTAGCACGCCCCTCATCCCAGCCACGATTCACCTCCCTTCCCCTCATCCCAACCACGATTCCCCTCACCCTTCCCCTCATCCCAACCTTGATTCTTCTCTCCCTTCCCCTCATCCCAACCACGATTCCCCTCTCCCTTCCCCTCATCCAAAGCACGATTCCCCTCTTCCTTCCCCCATCCCAAACACGATTCCCCTCTCTCTTCCCCTCACCCCAACCACGATTCCCCTCCCCTTCCGCTCATCCCAACCACGATTCCCATCTCCCTTCCCCTCATCCCAACCACGATTCCCATCTCCCTTCCCCTCATCCCAACCAGGATACCTCTCTCCCTTCCCCTCATCCCAACCATGACTCCCCTCAGCCCGCACCTCATTCCAGCCACGATTCCCCTCCCTTCCCCTCATCCCAACCACGATTCCCCTCTCCCTTCCCCTCATCCCAACCATGATTCCCCTCTCTTCCCCTCATCCCATCCATGAATTCTCTCTCCCTGCCCCTCATTCCAAACACGATTCCACTCTCCCTTCCCCTCATCCCAACCACGATTTCCCTATCCCTTCCCCTCATCCCAACCACAATTCCCCTCCCCCTTCCTCTCATCCCAACCACGATTCCCATCTCCCTTCCCCTCATCCCAACCAGGATTCCCCTCTCCCTTCCCCTCATCCCAACCACGATGCCCATCTCCCTTCCCCTCATCCCAACCAGGATTCCTCTCTCCCTTCCCCTCATCCCAACCACAATTTCCCTCAGCCCGCCCCTCATCCCAGCCACGATTCCCCTCCCTTCCCCTCATCCCAACCACGATTCCCCTCACCCTTCCCCTCATCCGAACCATGATTCTTCTCTCCCTTCCCCTCATCCCAACCACGATTCCCCTCTCCCTTCCCTTCATCCCAACCATGATTCTTCTCTCCCTTCCCGTCATCCCAACCACGATTCCCCTCTCCCTTCCCCTCATCCCAACCACGATTACCCTCTCCCTGCCCTTCATCCCAAACACGATTCCCCTCTTCCTTCCCCTCATCCAAACCAGAATTCCTCTCTCCCTGCCCCTCATCCCAACCATGATTCCCCTCTTCCTTCCCCTCATCCCAACCACGATTCCATTCTCCCTTCTCCTCATCCCAACCACAATTATCCTCTCCCTGCCCCTCATCCCAAACATGATTCCCCTCTCCCTTCCCCTCATCCAAACCATGATTCCCATCTCCCATCCCCTCATCCCAACCAGGATTCCTCTCTCACTTCCCCTCATCCCAACCACGATTCCCCTCCCCCTTCCCCTCATCCCAACCACGATTCCCCTCCCCCTTCCCCTCATCCCAACCACGATTCCCATCTCCTTTCCCCCATCCCAACCACGATTCACCTCCCCTTCCCCTCATCCCAACCACGATTACCCGCTCCCTGCCCCTCATCCCAGCCACGATTCCCCTCCCTTCCCCTCATCCCAACCACGATTCCCATCTCCCTTCCCGTCATCCCAACCACGATTCCCCTCTTCCTTCCCCTCATCCCAAACACGATTCCCATCTCCCTTCTCCTCACCCCAACCACTATTCCTTCCCATTCCCCTCATCCCAATGACGATTCCCATCTCCCTTTTCCTCATCCCAACCACGATTCCCCTCCCCCTTCCCCTCATCCCAACCACGATTCCCATCTCCCTTCCCCTCATCCCAACCACGATGCCCATCTCCCTTCCCCTCATCCCAACCAGGATTCCCCTCCCTTCCCCTCATCCCAACCACGATTCCCCTCTCCCTTCCCCTCATCCTAACCATGATTCCCATCTCCCTTCTCCTCATCCCAGCCACGATTCACTTTTCCCTTTCCCTCATCCCAACCACGATTCCCCTCTCCCTTCCCCTCATCCTAACCATGATTCCCATCTCCCTTCTCCTCATCCCAGCCACGATTCACTTTTCCCTTCCCCTCATCCCAACCACGATTGCCCTCTCCCTTCCCCTCATCCCAACCACGATTGCCCTCCCCTTCCCCTCATCCCAACCACTATTCACTCATCCCAACCACGATTCCCCTCCCCCTTCCCCTCATCCCAACCATGATTCTTCTCTCCCTTACCCTCATCCCGACCATGATTCCCCTCACCCCGCCCTTCATCCCAGCCACGATTCCCCTCCCTTCCCCTCATGCCAACCATGATTCCTCACTCCCTTCTCCTCATCCCAACCACGATTCCCCTCTCCCTTCCCCTCATCCCAACCACAATTATCCTCTCCCTGCCCATCATCCCAAACACGATTCCCCACTCCCTTCCCCTCATCCAAACCATGATTCCCATCTCCCATCCCCTCATCCCAACCACGATTCCCCTCTCCCTTCCCCTCATCTCAACCACGATTCCCATCTCCCTTCCCCTCATCCCAACCAGGATTCCTCTCTCACTTCCCCTCATCCCAATAACGATTCCCCTCAGCCCGCACCTCATCCCAGCCACGATTCCCCTCCCTTCCCCTCATCCCAACCACAATTACCCTCTCCCTTCCCCTCATCCCAAACACGATTCCCCTCACCTAGTCCCTAATCCCAACAATGATTCCAATCTCCCATCCCCTCATCCCAACCACGATTCCCCTCTCCCTTCCCCTCATCCCAACCACGATTCCCCTCACCCCGCTCCTCATCCCAAACACAATTCCACTCTCCTTTCCTCTCATCCGAACCACGATTCCCGTCTCCCTTCTCCTCATCCCAACCACGATTCCCATCTCCCTTCCCCTCATCCCAACCACGATTCCCCTCTCCCTTCCCCTCATCCAAACCATGATTCCCATCTCCCATCCCCTCATCCCAACCAGGATTCCTCTCTCACTTCCCCTCATCCCAACCACGATTCCCCTCCCCCTTCCCCTCATCCCAACCACGATTCCCCTCCCCCTTCCCCTCATCCCAACCACGATTCCCATCTCCTTTCCCCCATCCCAACCACGATTCACCTCCCCTTCCCCTCATCCCAACCACGATTACCCGCTCCCTGCCCCTCATCCCAGCCACGATTCCCCTCCCTTCCCCTCATCCCAACCACGATTCCCATCTCCCTTCTCGTCATCCCAACCACGATTCCCCTCTTCCTTCCCCTCATCCCAAACACGATTCCCATCTCCCTTCTCCTCACCCCAACCACTATTCCTTCCCATTCCCCTCATCCCAATGACGATTCCCATCTCCCTTCTCCTCATCCCAACCACGATTCCCCTCCCCCTTCCCCTCATCCCAACCACGATTCCCATCTCCCTTCCCCTCATCCCAACCACGATGCCCATCTCCCTTCCCCTCATCCCAACCAGGATTCCCCTCCCTTCCCCTCATCCCAACCACGATTCCCCTCTCCCTTCCCCTCATCCTAACCATGATTCCCATCTCCCTTCTCCTCATCCCAGCCACGATTCACTTTTCCCTTCCCCTCATCCCAACCAGGATTCCCCTCCCTTCTCCTCATCCCAACCACGATTCCCCTCTCCCTTCCCCTCATCCTAACCATGATTCCCATCTCCCTTCTCCTCATCCCAGCCACGATTCACTTTTCCCTTCCCCTCATCCCAACCACGATTGCCCTCTCCCTTCCCCTCATCCCAACCACGATTGCCCTCCCCTTCCCCTCATCCCAACCACTATTCACTCATCCCAACCACGATTCCCCTCCCCCTTCCCCTCATCCCAACCATGATTCTTCTCTCCCTTACCCTCATCCCGACCATGATTCCCCTCACCCCGCCCTTCATCCCAGCCACGATTCCCCTCCCTTCCCCTCATGCCAACCATGATTCCTCACTCCCTTCTCCTCATCCCAACCACGATTCCCCTCTCCCTTCCCCTCATCCCAACCACAATTATCCTCTCCCTGCCCATCATCCCAAACACGATTCCCCACTCCCTTCCCCTCATCCCAACCACGATTCCCCTCTCCCTTCCCCTCATCCAAACCATGATTCCCATCTCCCATCCCCTCATCCCAACCAGGATTCCTCTCTCACTTCCCCTCATCCCAACCACGATTCCCCTCCCCCTTCCCCTCATCCCAACCACGATTCCCCTCCCCCTTCCCCTCATCCCAACCACGATTCCCATCTCCTTTCCCCCATCCCAACCACGATTCACCTCCCCTTCCCCTCATCCCAACCACGATTACCCGCTCCCTGCCCCTCATCCCAGCCACGATTCCCCTCCCTTCCCCTCATCCCAACCACGATTCCCATCTCCCTTCTCGTCATCCCAACCACGATTCCCCTCTTCCTTCCCCTCATCCCAAACACGATTCCCATCTCCCTTCTCCTCACCCCAACCACTATTCCTTCCCATTCCCCTCATCCCAATGACGATTCCCATCTCCCTTCTCCTCATCCCAACCACGATTCCCCTCCCCCTTCCCCTCATCCCAACCACGATTCCCATCTCCCTTCCCCTCATCCCAACCACGATGCCCATCTCCCTTCCCCTCATCCCAACCAGGATTCCCCTCCCTTCCCCTCATCCCAACCACGATTCCCCTCTCCCTTCCCCTCATCCTAACCATGATTCCCATCTCCCTTCTCCTCATCCCAGCCACGATTCACTTTTCCCTTCCCCTCATCCCAACCAGGATTCCCCTCCCTTCTCCTCATCCCAACCACGATTCCCCTCTCCCTTCCCCTCATCCTAACCATGATTCCCATCTCCCTTCTCCTCATCCCAGCCACGATTCACTTTTCCCTTCCCCTCATCCCAACCACGATTGCCCTCTCCCTTCCCCTCATCCCAACCACGATTGCCCTCCCCTTCCCCTCATCCCAACCACTATTCACTCATCCCAACCACGATTCCCCTCCCCCTTCCCCTCATCCCAACCATGATTCTTCTCTCCCTTACCCTCATCCCGACCATGATTCCCCTCACCCCGCCCTTCATCCCAGCCACGATTCCCCTCCCTTCCCCTCATGCCAACCATGATTCCTCACTCCCTTCTCCTCATCCCAACCACGATTCCCCTCTCCCTTCCCCTCATCCCAACCACAATTATCCTCTCCCTGCCCATCATCCCAAACACGATTCCCCACTCCCTTCCCCTCATCCAAACCATGATTCCCATCTCCCATCCCCTCATCCCAACCACGATTCCCCTCTCCCTTCCCCTCATCTCAACCACGATTCCCATCTCCCTTCCCCTCATCCCAACCAGGATTCCTCTCTCACTTCCCCTCATCCCAATCACGATTCCCCTCAGCCCGCACCTCATCCCAGCCACGATTCCCCTCCCTTCCCCTCATGCCAACCATGATTCCTCTCTCCCTTCCCCTCATCCTAACCACGATTCCCCTCTCCCTTCCCCTCATCCCAACCACAATTACCCTCTCCCTTCCCCTCATCCCAAACACGATTCCCCTCACCTAGTCCCTAATCCCAACAATTATTCCAATCTCCCATCCCCTCATCCCAACCACGATTCCCCTCTCCCTTCCCCTCATCCCAACCACGATTCCCCTCACCCCGCTCCTCATCCCAAACACAATTCCACTCTCCTTTCCTCTCATCCGAACCACGATTCCCGTCTCCCTTCTCCTCATCCCAACCACGATTCCCATCTCCCTTCCCCTCATCCCAACCACGATTCCCAACTCCCTTCTCCTCATCCCAACCACGATTCCCCTCAGCCCGCACCTCATTCCAGCCACGATTCCCCTCCCTTCCCCTCATCCCAACCACGATTCCCCTCTCCCTTCCCCTCATCCCAACCATGATTCCCCTCCCTTCCCCTCATCCCAACCATGAATCCTCTCTCCCTGCCCCTCATTCCAATCACGATTCCACTCTCCCTTCCCCTCATCCCAACCACGATTTCCCTCTCCCTTCCCCTCATCCCAACCATGATTCCTCTCTCCCTTCCCCTCATCCCAACCACGATTGCCCTCCCCTTCCCCTCATCCCAACCACGATTACCTTCTCCCTTCCCCTCATCCCAACCACGATTCCCCTCTTCCTTCCCCTCATCCCAACCACGATTCCCCTCTTCCTTCTTCTCACCCCAACCACGATTCCCCTCACCCCGTCCCTCATGCCATCTACGATTCCGCTTTCCCTTCCCCGCATCCCAACCACGATTCACTCATCCCAACCACGATTCCTCTCACTCCATCCCTCATTCCAACAACAATTCCAATCTCCCGTCCCCTCATCCCAACCACGATTCCCCTCTCCCTTCCCCTCATCCCAACCACGATTCCCCTCAGCCCGCCCCTCATCCCAGCCACGATTCCCCTCCCTTCCCCTCATCCCAACCACGATTCCCCTCTCCCTTCCCCTCATCCCAGCCACGATTTCTCTCCCTTCCCTTCATCCAAACCACGATTCCCCTGTCCCTGTCCCCTTCCCACTCTTAGTCTACAATAGAGACCCATATCAGAATCATTTTTATCATCACTCACATATGTCATGAAATGTGTTTTTTTTAATTTTGCAGCAGCAGTACAGTGCAATACATAAAATTACCACAGCACTGTGCAGAAGTTTTAGACATGTGGTTTATGTGGCTCAGACTTTTGCACAGTGCCATAAACCAGTGGTTAGGGTCAGTGAATTGTGGGTGGGCATGCTGTGTTGAGCGGAGGTGGTGCCTGGTGACACTTGTGGGCTACCCCCAGATATTGCGAGCGTGTTAGTCGTTGGCACAAACAACCTATTTCACTCCATGTGTCAAAGCATAAGTGAGAAATAAATCTAATCATTCCGATTGCATTGTTGTAGCTGGGTCTCCACAGGACTGTTTTCATCTTTCTTCATTGAGAGACAGTGCAGAATAGGCCCTTCCAGCCAGCAGCAATCTCCGATTTCAGCCAGTCCTAACCACAGGACAATTTACAATGGCCAATTAACTTACCAACCAGTACATCTTTGGTCTCCAGGAGGAAACTGGAACACTGGGAGGAAACCCACGCGGACACGGGGAGGACGCACAGAGATTCCTTACAGAATGGTGCCGGAATTGAACTCCAAACTCTGGAACGCCTAATAGTGTTGCACTAGCCAGTACAGTACCGTGGGGCCCAAAGTACAATTGTGGAGATGCTGGGGTTGCACCCGAAACATCACACATCCAAAGTGCATACTCTACCACTGAGCTACACCCCCAAGTACGACCCAGTGGAATGTGAAATGTAAGTCGGATATGGAGAGATGGTTCCATGCTCAGGACAAGACCCTTAAAAGCGTTGACGAGTAGAGAGACTTTGGGGCCCAAGCTCATAGCTTCCTGAAAGTGGCTACACAGGTCGATGGGGTGTTTAAGAAAGCTTACAGAATGCTTGCTTGTATTAGTCAAGGCACTGAGTTCAGAAGTCAGGAGATTATGTTTCAGCTTTATAAAGATGCTCCTAGAGGACAGCGGTGCGGCTAATGTAGATGAACTGAACACACTGATAAGGGAGAGGGAGAAGTAGAGAGTCCGTCATCATACCCTATGCCGACCCCCTAGGGCTGAGTTGACGTAGTAGTAGCAGACATCCCACCTCTCCCGGAAGTTCTGGGAGTGTCCCGCATATTAATAGTGGCTCCATGATGCCCGCAAATTATATACAATATCACGGAAATCAATTTTTTGAGAGCGAGCGAGAAAAAAGCAAGAGAGAGTGCGAAAGCGACCACGAGAGAGAGCTCGCACACGATAGAGAGTGAGCAAGAGAGAAAGCAATTGAGAGTGCGCGAGCGAGAGAGCGAGCGAGAGAGAAAGCGAGAGAGAGCGCGCGAGCGAGAGAGCCAGCGAGAGAGAAAGCAAGTGAGAGCGCTTGAGAGCGTGTGAGCGACCACGAGAGAGAGAGAGAGAGAGAGAGAGAGAGAGAGAGCGAGCAAGAGTGCGCTATGGCAGAGTGTTCCAAAAAAAAATATAAAACGTACGTCACCCCAGACTACACTAAAGTGTACCGCTGCCTAATAGGGGTCAATAGAATGACAGTGTTGCTCACTGCACTGTTTACAACAATGACTTTTCTATTGCCCATGGTGGGTTAAGACTGTAAAAGACGTGTTGAGGTGAGTTTAACAGGTGTCATTCGTTCATTAGCATAGCTAACATTATTTAAACTAGCTGGCTGGCTGCTAAGGAGCTACTCTATTGCAGACATCCCACCTCTCCCGGAGTCTCCCGCAAATTGATGGTGCTACCTCCTTGAAATGAGTTTTTGCAGGATGGGATATCTGTAGTAGTAGTTTATAAAACTCTGGTTAGGCCACATTTGGAGTAATACATACAGTTCTCGTCGCTCCATTGCTACCACTACCTACACAGACGGAGCAATTTACAGAGGCTAACTAAGCACCTAATCAGCATGTCTTTTGGGTAACCCGTGTGTTCACAGAGGGAGCATGCAAACTCCACACGGACAACAACCCACTGGGAAGTTGTTATATTTAGCATTCGTATCTAGCATAACATAAAAGTCTTAGGCACATACATAATGGACAAACAATTAGAGTGCAAAAGACATCAAATTGTGCAAAAACAATAAGAAAAACAAAATAATTATAATAAATAATAAATGATACTGTATTGAGAACATGAGCTGCAGAGTCCTGGAAAGTCAGTCTGTAGGTTGTGAAATCATTTCAGTGTTGGGGTGAGTGAAGTTATCCATGCTGGTTCAGGAGTCTGATGGTTGTAAACGTTATCTTCTAACCTCACTATTCAAAGCCCCACCATCGATTTATGCTGTAGAATCACAGATCTGAAATGTTATCTATTCCTCTTTCTACAGAAGCAGCCTGATTTTCTGAGTATTCTCTAGTCTTGTTTCGTGTCCAGTTTGTTTCCAGGATCACAACTGCTTTCTGGTTTAGTCTTGTTGGTCACCCATGGTTTTAATGTGGCATTGCAGCACAGGTTTCTCAATGCTCTCTGTCTGTGCAATGGGAATAGGTGGGTCTGGTCCATCAGGTAGATATTAAGCTGGCTATTATGGGATGCGTTATGTTTGGTAACTCCAGGAACTAATCACAAGAAAAAACACACTGGAGCCCAGGAAAAATGTGTCTGCTCCGTGTTACCTTTAGTGAGACATTCAAATATGATGTGGTGGCATAATGATGTACGTCATTCACATATTTTTACAGGTAACCTGTAATGGATATATACAGAGAATACTTGATCAAACAATATATTTGCAATATAACTCAAATATTACTGAAATATTAAATACACAATAGGATGAACAAGAGATGAAATGGTGCTTTCCATCTCTTTCTCTCTCTCTCAGAACAGATTAATGTGGTTAAATCTCTGGACCAGAGTTCTTGGCCTATAATGCAGGAGTATGAGTTTAAGTACCTCTCTGACACCAGAGAATTGAACCCAGCCAATTACATAAGTCTGCATATAGATCTCGGAAAACACCAGTGTTGTTATAAAACACATCTGGTTCACCAGTGATTTTCATTTCCTTCGTTCTCTGAGGGAGCTCGGCCATCCTTACCCAGTTTGGCCTTTACGCAACTCCAGAAAATGATTTATTTTCAATTGCCTTCTCGGAGGCAATTGGGATGGTAAATAGATGCTGCCATTCCCAGTGAGAAACTTATCTATGGATGAACAGAGAGACAGATAGATAGATACAGTACTGTGCAAAAATATTTGGCATATATAGACAAAATATTGCTAGGGTGCCAAAGACTTTTGCACAGTACCGCATGTGTCAATGTAGAGCGGAGAGTGAGTTTGCAAATCTGACCTGGCAGGCGAAAAGGATGATGGGAATGGTGAGGGTGGGTTACTGTGGGAGGTCTGTGGGACAGGTGGCAGAGGAGGAGTGCCAAGAATGGAGGTTGGGGGGGTGAGTGTCGTGGATGCAGACATACTATGTATTTTACAAGTGAAATTTAAGAGATGACTAGACAGGTATATGGAGGAATTTAAAATGGGGGGTTATATGGGAGGCAGGGTTTGAGGGTCGGCACAACATTGTGGGCCGAAGGGCCTGTACTGTTCTGTACTATTCTATGTTCTATGACACACCCAACCCTGAGACACCAGACAAGATCATTTGATTCCAAACAATTGGTTTATTGATCATTACAGAATGTCTCTCTGGTGTTTTCCACTCCCTCCCCTCTCCCTTCCCTCTCCCTTCCCCTTTTCCCAACCATGATTCCCCTCTCCCTGCCCTCTTCTCACTCTCAGTCCACGATAGAGACCCATGTCAGAATCAGGTTTATCATCACTCATATATGTCATTAAATTTGTTTGTCAGTGTGTGGCAGCAGTACAGAGCAATACATAAAATTACTACAGTGCTGTGCAGAAGTCTTAGGCACTCTAGCTACGTACATGTGCCGAAGATTTTTGCACAGTACTGTACATCGGCATTTAACGTGCTTATCTGTAGACTTTGAATCTACCGGCCATGTCACTATATTATAAATATTGAGTTTAATTTTTTACTCTGTTTTTCTGCTATTATAACTATGTGTGCTATATGTATAATGTGCTGTTGGTGCTGTGTTTTTTGCACCTTGACCTTTGAGGACCATTGTTTCATTTGACGGAATTCATGCAATGATATTTGCATGAATTATATGATATTTAATTGATATATGATATTTAATGATATTTAATTGAATGATATTTAAACTTAAACTTGAAACTTGAAGTTTCCTATGATTGGTATTAGTAAATGCCATCACATTCAAAGTCCTCTACACCATTGAGCACCTTTACACGGTGCGCTATCACCAGACAGCAGCACCCATCATCAAGCAGCCCGGCCATTCACGTCCCTCTCACTTTTTACTGTCACCATTGTCAGGAGGTACAAAGTCCTACACCAAAGTTCAAAGTAAATTTATTATCAAAGTACATATATGTCGCCATATACAACCCTCAGGTTCATTTTCCTGCGGGCACACTCAGCAAATCTATAGAATAGGAACTGTAGTAGGATCAATGAAAGATCAACCGGAGTGCAGAAGACAACAAGCATATCATCCCTGAAGAAGATGGCAGAGTTTGTCATCGTAACGTCGGTTATAACCGATACCTGTATCCAGCTGGTAGCCTGAGAAGAGTTTATCTGTCACATATGCTGGGAAAGCACTGATCCTTTTTCAAATTGTGCAAATGCTTGTATGCTGGATTTCTATGAAGAAGCAACTAAAATTTATGAGAACAATAGAGTGGTTGATATCATTTACTTGGACTTTCAGAAGTCTTTTGACAAGGGGTTAATAATCAAATTACAAGAGGTAGGGGTCTAGGGTAAGGTGTGCAAATGGGTGCAGAATTGGCTCAAAAACAGAAAAATGAGTTATGGTGGGAGGATCATTTTCACATCTAGAAGATGTTATATATGGGGTTCTGCAGGGATCAGCTTTGGGGCAGCTGCTGTTTTTAATTTACAATAATGATTTGGTTAAGCACATAACAAATAAACTAGTAAAGTTTGCAGATGACACAAAATTAATGGGGGACTGATAACATTTAGGCAGCAGAATCAATACAGTCAGATTAAACAAAATCCAGATGTGGGCAGATAAATGGCAGATGAAATTTAATGTAACTAAACGTAAAATATTGCATATAGGAAAGAGAAAAATATACAATGGGAGGGGGGTCGAGATAGAAAGTGCACTGTCTGAGAAGGATTTGGGTGTCCTGATAGACTCATCACTATCAACATCTAGACAATGTGATTAGGAAGGCTCATAGAATGTTGGGCTATGTAAGGCTCTCAGTTGAGTTCAAGTCTAGAGAAGTTCTTCTTGAGCTGTATAATGTGCTTGTGAGGCCACATCTTGAGTACTGTGTACAATTTTGGTCTCCATATTATGTGAGGGATGTGAAGACACTGTAGAGAGTTCAGAAAAGGACAGCTAGACTCATTCCAGGTCTGCAGGGTATGTGTGAAGAAGAAAGATTGAAAGAATTAAATCTTTTTAGCCTAAGTAGACGTAGAATGAGAGGAGACTGGATAGAAGTGTTAAATCATTAAGGGTGTAAGTAAGCTGGATGCCAGCTGCTACTTCAGAATCAATCCATCATCAAGGACATGGGGCCATAGGTGGAGACTGGTTAAGGAAAGATTTCAGACGAATATCAGGAAGCATTTCTTTACACAGCGAGTTGTGGACACATGGAACAAACTATCTAGTTGTGTAGTTGAGAGTAGTACCTTAGAGACTTCCAAATCTAAACAAGATAGTTATTTCAACAAACTATGTCAATAGGAATTTGGCGAGCTTTGTTGGGCCGAATGGCTTGTTCTTTTCAAAAACTTTCTAATGTTCTAATGTTCTAATATAAATAAATAGCAATAAATAATGAGAACATGAGAAATAATGAGATAATGAGTTGAAGAGTCCTTACAGTGAGATCATCTCAATGGATGGGGCAAGTGAGTGTAGTTATTAGATTAGATTAGATTATGAGGACACACAGTCCTCTTTTACTGTCATTTAGTAATACATGCATTAAGAAGTGATACAATATCTGGTGTGATATCACAGAAACACAGGACAGACCAAGACTGAAAAACTAACAAAAACCACATATTTATAACATATAGTTACAACAGTGCAAGCAATACCATAACTTGATGAAGAACAGGCCATGGCACAGTAAAGTTCAAAGTCTCTCGAAAGTCCCACATCTCACCCAGACGGGAGAAGGAAGAAAACTCTCCCTGCCATGCCCGACCACAGTCCGACTCTGAGTTGTCCGAAAACTTCGAGCTCTGATCCGCCCTTCGACAACGAGTACCGAGCACCATCTCTATCCGAATGCTTCGACCCCAGCCCCGGTCACCAGCAGCAGGCAAAGCCGGGGATTTTGGGGCCTTCCCTCCGGAGATTCTCAATCGCACAGTGGCAGCAGCAGTGAAGCGGGCATTTTAGAAGTTTCTCCAGATGTTCCTCTGTGCTTCTCAGGTCTGTCTCCATCAAATCAGAATTGTGCACGGCATCCTACTTACAAATACGATATCATTTCACTGGAGAGCTGCACGTGCTGCGCTGCCATCTTATCCCCTTTTGTTCAGGTGTATGATGGTTGAGGAGTAGTAACTGTTCTAAAACCTGGTGTTGTGAGTCCTGGGGCTCCTGTACCTCCTACCTGATGGCAGCAGCGGGAAGCTAGTATGACCATGGTGGTGAGGATCTTTGATGATGGATGCTGCTTTCCTATAACAGTGCTTCATGTAGAAACCCTACAACCATCCGGCTGCTAAATTAGTATGAGATTCTGAAGACTGTGAAGAGCATTATGGAAATAACATCATTTTCCCTTAATTGATGGTAACATTGTGGAGGGACAGGGAAAGCCATCTTAGCTCTCCAAGGCATACAACAATCGCAATAAAACATACATGTATAACAAGGTCTCAAGAATACCTTAATATTTTTTGTTAATTTGGTTTGCAAACCTTTAAATGAAAGTGTTTATCTCAGCTAAATACCGGCAGTTTCATGCACACTTAGCCAGCAGGAAAATCAGGTTTTGGCTCTCTGTGCTTGAAAGAAGGTGCCGTCAAATAAACTGGGGGTTACAGTTTTGTTGAACGTGCCGGGGGCAGAGATATAAAGTGGTTGTAAAGATAGATGCCTGTCTAGATTTCAAATGCAGCTGTTTTTTTTTTAAAGCAAAACTATCAAAATTTCTAAAATATGAGCCAGATTTATTCAAAATGTCAAATAGTGCCCAGTCGTGAAACCCCGAGAGTGGGTCCCATTCCCGCAAAGAACCAAAGTCAACGTGTAACCCCAGGTCAGGGTCTTCAAGAGAACCCTGAAAGGGAAAAATAGAGATATTAAACATGGAAATAGAGCTGTTTTTGAAGATGCAAGCAAAGAAGTCGCCATTTAACACCATCATGACTAAGCTCTGCCCTCCAGATGGAGATCAAAGGTCAATTGACAATTCTATGCCAAAGATCAAAGGATAATTCTATAGTTACAATGTATCTACAATGCTTCCTTTGAATTACATATAGTTTTCAAACACCTCCTTCTTCACACCCACACTCCAGACACCCAAAATGAATATTAATTAGCATTGTCTCTCTTTCTCCACATATTCAGGTGTTTGGTGTTTCCTGGTTTGCAATTGACCCCAGTATGCAGCTCCAGGAAGACAATTGTTCAGGGATGCATTTTAAATTCAGTCTACAATCCATGTTCAGGTCTGAAGGCTGGTTGCTGTTGAAATTAATATTTGCTGTATACCCTAGCTCCAGAATACATCTTAACAATGTCCAGTGTGCACAGCCGATTCTGCTATAGGCTTTTTCCCCAAAATAATCTTTATTCATAATAAAAATATCTACAAGAATAAATTGTGCAGTGTCTTTCATTCCTATATTTTTAGTCAGAGCACTCTGTCACATTCCTGTTGCCACTTATGTTATCCCCTCGGGTGGTACACTTCTGAATAAGTGAGGGGCGTCCTCACCCAACCTAGCCCCTCCCTGTGCAGTACCGGAAGTACCCTAGTGTACTCTATTGAGCCCTTTCAACAGGTTACAATGAGATCCCCTTCCCCCATCCTTCTCAATTCCAGCAAGTACAGGCCCAGAGCATTCAAATGCTCCTCATATGATAAGCCTTTCAATCCCAGAACCATAGTGTAGTCCTTTGCCACCCAGCACCTGCAGCGGCTGCACTGAGCTGCAGGGCGTCCCTTAGCAGATATTCCTGCAGCCTGGAGTGTGCCAGTCGGTGGCATGCCTCCATGAACTTCTCAGTGTGCTGGAAGACCAACAGGTTCTGGGCAGGTCAAAGTGGGTCTCTCTGTGAGTGTTGCTGGGAACACTTGTAGGTGAGAGTCCTCTGTCACACGTCTAGTCACAGTGAACTGTGACACAGGCCTTTTGCTCACTGTTACTTTTGGGTCTACTGGACTTGGTGGTTTTTGCTCTTACAGTAAAAATAAATCCCTGACATTCACATTAGGGTCAGGGTTAATTCATCCATTATTTAATTTATTTACAGATACAACATGGAATAGGCCTTTCCAGCCCTTCTCTCACAACCCCCAACAACCTTGATCAGAATCAGAATCAGCTTTAGTATTACCATGAAGTTTCTGTCTTTGTGGCAGCAGTACAATGCAATACATAACAATAGAAAAATCTGAATTGCAGGGGTATATACTGTATATATATAATCAGAATCAGAATTTTTATCACCGGCATGTGACGTGAAATTTGTTAACTTAGCAGCAGCACTTCAATAAAATACATAATATAGAAGAAGGAAAAACCGAAATAATAATAACAAAATAAGTAAATCAATTATAGCATACGTATATTGAATAGATTATAAATCATGAAAAAAACAGAAATACTATATATTAAAAAAGTGAGGTAGTGTCCAAGGTTTCAATGTCCATTTAGGAATCAGATGACAGAGGGGAAGAAGCTGCTCCTGAATCACTGAGTGTGTGCCTTCAGGCTTCTGTACCTCCTTCCTGATGGTAACAGTGAGAAAAGGGCATGCCCTGGGTGCTGGAGGTCCTTAATAATGGACGCCGCCTTTCTGAGACACCGCTCCCTGAAGATGTCCTGGGTACTTTATATGCTAGTACCTAAGATAGAGCTGACTAGATTTACAGCCCTCTGCAGCTTCTTTCAGTCTGTGCAGTAGCCCCTCCATACCAGATAGTGATGCAGTCTGTCAGAACGCTCTCCACTGTACAACTACAGAAGTCTTTGAGTGTATTTGTTGACATGCCAAATCTCTTCAAACTCCTAATAAAGAATAGCCACGATCTTGCATTCTTTATAGCTCCATCGACATGTTGGGACCAGGTTTAAGTCTTCAGAGATCTTGACACCCAGGAACTTGAAACTGCTCAGTCTCTCCACTTCTGATCCCTCTATGAGGATTGGTATGTGTTCCTTCATCTTACCCTTCTGGAAGTCCACAATCAGCTCTTTCGTCTTACTGACGTTGAGTGCCAGGTTGTTGCTGCAGCACCACTCCACTAGTTGGCATATCTCACTCCTGTACCCCCTCTTGTCAGCACCTGAAATTCTAGAAATTCTATCAACAACGATTGTATCATCAGCAAGTTTGTAGATGGTATTTGAGTTATGCTAGCCACACAGTCATGTGCATACAGAGAGTAGAGCAGTGGGCTAAGCACACACTCCCCTGAGGTGCGCCAGTGTTGATCGTCAATCAGGAGGAGATGTTATCACCAATCCACATACAAACGTTTGTAGATTGTGCTCTTAGGAAGTCGAGGATCCAATTGCAGAGGGAGGTACAGAGGCCCAGGTTCTGCAACTTTTCAATCAGGATTGTGGGAATGATGATATTAAATGCTGAGCTATAGTCGATGAACAGCATCCTGACATAGGTGTTTGTGTTGTCCAAGTGGTCTAAAGCCATCTGGAGAGCCATTGAGATTGTGTCTGCCATTGATCTATTGTGGCGATAGGCAAATTGCAATGGGTCCAGGTCCTTGCTGAGGCAGGAGTTCAGTCTAGTCATGACCAACCTCTCGAAGCATTTCATCACTGTCGATGTTGTGCTACCGGGCAATAGTCATTAAGGCAAGTCACATTATTCTTCTTAGGCACTGGTATAATTATTGCCTTTTTGAAGCAAGTGGGAGGTTGAACTGTCCTTGAATACTCCTGCCAGTAGCAGTGAGAGGCTGAAAATGTCCTTCAATACTCCCGCCAGGTGGTTGTCGCAAGTTTTCAGAGTCTTACCAGGTACTCCATCGGGACCTTCTGCCTTGCGAGGGTTCACCCTCTTTAAAGACAACCTACCTTTGGCCTCCAAGACAGAGATCACAGGGTCACCAGGTGCAGCAGGGATCTTCACAGCTACAATTATATTTTCCCTTTCAAAGCGGGCATAGAAGGCGTCGAGTTCATCTGGTAGTGAAGCATTGCTGCCATTTATGCTATTGCGTTTTGCTTCGTAGAAAGTAATGTCTTGAAAACCCTGCTAGAGTTGTCATGTATCTGATGTCGCCTCCAATCTCATTTGAAATTGTCTCTAAATAGCTATATTAAATAAGTAGTGCAAAAGATAGAAACAAAAAGGTAGTGAGGTAGTGTTCATGGGTTCAATGTCCATTCGGGAACCAGACGGCAGAAAGGAAGAAGCTGTTCCTGAATCGCTGGGTGTGTGTCTTCAGGCTCCTGTACCTCCTCCCTGATGGTAGCAATGAGGCATGATCTGGGTGTAGGGGATCTTTAATGATGGACGCTGTCTTCCTGAGGCATCTCTCCTTGATGACATCCTGAATACTACGAAGTCTAGTGCCCATGATGGAGCTGACTGAGTTTACAACTCTCTGCAGCTTATTTCAATCCCCCCTACCATACCAGACGGTGATACAGCCAGTTAGAATACTCTCCACAGTATATCTGTAGAAAGCTCACTGCATGTCTCAATGTTTCGATATACTTGTGACAAATGAAGCTCATCCTACTTCGGGTAGAAGGAATAAAGACGGCCCTTCAGGCCAGGCCATCCAGCAACAGCCGACTGAACCCTAGCCTAATCACAGAACAATTTACAATAACCAATTAACCTACCCAATACATCTTTAAACTGTGGGAAGAAACTGCAAAACCCACTCTCTACACAGGGAGGACATCCTTACAGAGGACTAAGGCAAGCTGTTAGTTGATTGCCCAGTTTCCTGACTGTGAAAGTGTTCTTTTGTCCAATGTAGCACAGAGAAGAACGAAAACCAATGCTCAGTCATCTTTCTCCAATAAGTGATAAGCATCCTATCCAGATACATCACAGCTTGGTGTAGCAACCGCTCTGCCCGTGACTGCACAGCTCGACATATCACAGACACCACCCTCCCCTCTATCTGCACTCTTGCTGCTTCAAGTTACTGGTTAGTCACTGCCAGCATTTAGGGCAGCAATGAAGGACCTCCATCTCTGCTTGTCCCTGGCCACCTTCACCATTCAGGGATCCAATGAAGTGTGGTCTTGATGACAGAGTTGACCTCTCTCCTCATCAGTAAAGCAGTCTGCAGAATCAAAGACCTCACCCACCCAGGACATCCTCTCTTTTTCCCCTTCCATCAGGCAGAAGATAAAAAAGCCTGAATATACCACTGGGATCAAGGGCAGCTTGCATCCTGCTGTTATAAGACTTTTCAATGAACACCTAGTGTACAAGAAGGACTCTTGATCTCATAATCCATCACATCGTGACCCTTGCACCTTATAGTTAGCCTGCACTGCACTTTCTCTGTAACAGTGGTGGAGGGCACAATACGAACCCGTAGAGGTGGGGTGTAGAGGGGTTGCTGGCTCCTTGCTGTGCAGAACCTCCTCTTTCCTTGGCATTACAGGGGATGCAAAGATAAAGAGCCATCAGGACCCTCACAGAGGCTGCTAAGTGAGCCTCCAGATGTCTATGGATCTAGAGGAGTGACCCATAGACCAGTGCTGCTGGGACACCAGCTAGGGCCTGATCAACGCTGGTTGGGTCACCTGGGCCGTATCCACTACATTTGTAGGATTCTCCATACCAGGCTGTGAGGAATAATTACACTTACATGCCAGGCCCAGAACAGGTCGTTTGAAATAGTAACACCGAGGAATAATTACACTTACGTGCTAAGCCCAGGTCAGGTCACTTGAAATAGTAACACCGACCTGGCCTCTTCACTTCTGATCCTCCAGTGAGGACTGGGTCAAAAACTTATTACAGAAATTACCAGCAAAACTAACGAGAGTTTAGGCAAACTATACCGAATCTTGAGGAACTGAGATCACTCACGATACACAGAGGAACTCGGAACGACAGAGCAAAGAAAGGTTGGCAAGTCCTCCCTGAAATACACCTGGAGCACGTAGATATTCAGGATCAATCAGACAGCCCCCGTGTCCAGACGAAGCAATAACCCCCAAAGACAACAACCACAATGCAAGACATTGAAAGCCCCATGTGAATTCAATGACCCCAAATTGAATACCAGTGATAAATACAAAAGAGCTCAACGATCCCCATGAACCCAAATGAGACACCTGCAACACAAAGTGAGAACCCAGGGCTGGTCCAAAGACAAACAATTACATACAAGGGCTGAGTAGTCCAAGGACACCGCACACCCACGAGGTTACATTGAGAAAATACGATCCACATGCTAAATGAAAAAAAATCATTTCTTTTTTTTAAAATGACCCTGGTTGTGACACAAGGAGAAGGTGTAAACTCCTTACAGGCAGCAATGGGAATTGATGCCCATTTGGTGATCCTTGGTTCTGTAGGGCGATCACACTAACCACTGTGCTACCACCCCAACCCATAGCTGCACCTCAGATAGAAACTGTACCTCAACGTCTTTAAAGTGATCAGGAATGGCCGGCCTTGTGGATCTCACCTTTGAATGCAGAAGAATAACAAGCACAATTCAGAGAAGGACTTCACAGAGATCAAGATATTATGGGGAAGGAAGAGCCCCAGAAATTATATCCATCTGAAGCCTATAAATAACCTTGGAGCAGAAGGGGAAGCAAGAACTAAATTCCCATGTGTCACGGATTCCTAAGAAATTTTGTAGCTGTTTGAATTTTTGTTTGAAATCCCACAAAGAAGGACCCCAACAGTGCTCTCAGAAGCTGGATCACATTCACAAAGTCAGCCGCAGATAAGTGGTAATTGGTTTATTATGGTGAAACAGAGAAGCAGTGAAAAGATTTGGCTTTTGTTCCATCTGTTCTTCCAACATATTCCTTCCACTTCCTGCAAGAGCTCTTGAACACCTCGGTGCTACGGGAGTCTGTCCACAATGTTCGACCATGACAGAAAATCTGTGGGGGAGAGTTTTTAAAGTGAACCATGAAGACCTTTCCATGCCCTTTGCTCTCCACGGAGAGTTGCAGTACCACCTTCCTGGCCATTGGATCTCACTGTGGATATCATCCCCCCAGTCAGCTGCAAGGATAGGTATGCCCCTCTCTCACCAGGGTATGAAGTCCGCCATCTACCCTCAGCCCGCTTGTTGAAGTGGTGTGACCGCTGTCACATGCAAACAGCTACTTGGAGCCACTTAGATGAGAGCTGAGTGTCCGGTGGGGACCAAAGGTTTAGAAGAATGAGGGGGGATCTCATTGAAACCTACCAAATGTTGAAAAGACTAGATAGAGAGTATATGGAGTGAATGTTCCCTCTGGTGGAGGTTTCCAGAGGGCACAGCCTCAAAATTGAGGGATGACCTTTTAGAACAGAGGTAAGGAGAAATTTTTTAGCCAGAGAGTAGTGAATCTGTGGAATGCTCTGCCACGAACAGTGGTGGAGGGTATACTTAAGGTGGAAGTTGATCGCTTCCTGATTTGTCAGGGCTTCAAAGGATATGGCAAGAAGGCAGGTGTATGGGGTTGAGCAGGATCTAGGATTAGCCATGATGGAATGGCACAGGAGACTCGATGGGCTGAATGGCCTAACTCTGCTCCTATGTCTTATAGTCTTATGGTCTTATGTGAGTGAGCTACCCCAGATTGGACACAACAAGCCCCTTCACCAGAGATACTAACTACCCCTTTCTGGACACTCCAAACCCCCTGATGTCTGCATATGGTAACTGTATCGTACAATATACTGTGTATACAGTCGGAGATGCCTTCTCCAGGTCATTGAGGCATGCAAACCCAGTGACATGTTGTGCTCCTCTTGGAGGTGGGTATTTAATATCTGAGTAATCTTACATATAAATAGTTTGATTCTTGTTCATTTAAATAATTCATATGGGTTATATGTACAAATGACCACCAGTGGTGCTGCAGCATCAGCACTGGACTTCGAGGCGATTGGTCCTGGGTTCGAATCTGGTCGGCGCCTTGCACATTTTCCATCCATGCTGGGTTGAGCGTTGAGCTAGCAACTCGGCCTAGTGAAAAAAAGACAAAAATGCTAAAGCAACAGCAAGATTGCTGCCCAATGTGCCACAAGGCGCAGAGATGAATAACAAAAGAGAAGTACTGTGTACATACATCTATTGGTGCTTCTGGACAATCTTCAGTGATGTTCCTGGAATCATCGGGTGTTTCGGGTCTTTCAACATCAAACACCCTCCTCCAGGTGACCCAGCCGGGGCTGATCAGACCCCAGCTTGTGTCCAGATGGCTAGCTACTTATGACTCCATGGCTCTCCTCTTTTGAGCCACAGCCATCTTGAGGCCCTCTCTGCTGCATCGGTGGTACTGCGGATGGCTCTCCTCTTCCTCTCTCCCTCGATGCCCAAAATGTTGAAGGCTCTAACTAAAGAACGGGCTACGAATCCCCTACAACCAACCTCCACTGGGAGCCACCTCACTCTCCATCCAGCCTGCTGACAGTTGCTGACTAGTCCTGCGTACCTGGAGAGCTTCTTTTCAAAGGCCTCTTCCAAGCTATCTTCCCATGGGACCGTCAGCTCCAGCAGCACCACTTGCTTAGTAGACTCAGCCACTAGGACAATAAATATGTGAATTACATAGGTCATCATGTAATTCACGTTCCCGAATCACTGAGTGTGTGTCTTCAGGCTTCTGTACCTGAAGACACACCTGAAGCTCCGCCTGGATGGTAGCAATGAGAAGAGGGCACGTTCTGGGTGTTGGGGGTCCTTAATAATGGATGCTGCCATCTTGAGGCATCAGCTTTCATTTATCTATTTATTGAGATACAACAAGGAGTAGACCCTTCCGGTTCTTCAAGCCAGGCCATCCAGCAAACCCCCGATTTAACCCTGGCCTAATCACAGGACAATTTACAATGACCAATTAACCTACTAACTGCTATGCCTGTGGACTGTGAGAGCAAACCAGCGCACATGGAGGATACCTATGCAGTCAGGGGCAGAACTTGAATTGAAAAGGCAGCGATAGGAATTGAACCCGGGTCACTGGTACTGTAAAGCATTGTGCTAACTACTACACTATCGTGCCATCCTAGTGAAGTTGCCTGGGCTGCTGATGGGCCTAGTGCCCGTGATGGAGCCAGATGGGATTACAACTTCCTGCAGCATTTTCCAATCCTGTGCATCTCTCAGCATTGACCTTCCCCCCCCGACTCAGCATCGACATATTACTGAAAGGTGGGTCTCGGATGTGTAGACTAACCTTAGCTGCCTCATTTTGCACTTACAGGTGAGACATGCCAATTATTTACACCACAGCAAGCCTATTGGTGTCTCAAACAAGACCCTTAAACATTGCGAATGAGGCAGATCAGAGTGAGTCCCAGAGGGGGCAAACATCAAAACAATACTGACTTCATTAGCCTGAGAGCTGCCTGTGCAATCTGTGCAGGCAGATGTTTCTCTTACACCCTCAGTCATTTGTGTCATAGTTCACTGTGCTGACTTCACAACCCGGTGTCAGATCAGAACAGACGATCAGACTACTCCCCCGCGCGCCCCCCCCCCCCCCGCATTACAGCCATTCGGGTAATGGAAGTCTACTCTTACAGATTCAAAAATTGCTACCCAAATATTATACTGATTTCATATGGAAAAATGGTAAATAATTAAACAAAAATAATCTTTTTTCCCAGCTCATGTTTCTTGACACAAGGGCAGATAATGAGGCTTCACATATAACAGCTCAGGGTGCTAGAGTTCAGAGTTAATTTCTGAGGCCATCTGTAGGGAGTTTGTATGTAAACAACAGGAATTCTGCAGATGCTGGAAATTCAAGCAACACACATCAAAGTTGCTGGTGAACGCAGCAGGCCAGGCAGCATCTGTAGGAAGAGGTGCAGTCAACGTTTCAGGCCGAGACCCTTCGTCAGGACTAACTGAAGGAAGAGTGAGTTTGTATGTCCTCCCTGTGAACTGTACTCCAGCCGTTCAGGGTCTCACATCTGATCCATACATAGTCAGTTGTCCAATTCTACACTGGGAATCTGCTTTTTCTCCACTGCTCCTTTCCTCCTCTCCTCCCGAAGTTCCCCTCATCCCTTCCCTTTCCTCCTGACGGTCACGACTGACGCTGCCTTTTACCTCTTGGGCCTCCACAGTAGCACGGTGCTACTGCAGTTTGGAGCACTGGAGTTCTGATGTCCTCAGTGGGGAGTCTGTACGCTCTCCCTGTGACCGCGTGGGTTTCCTCCGGGTGCTCGGGTTTCCTCCCACAGTCCAAAGAAGTAGTGGCTGGTAGATGAATTGGTCACTGTAAATTGTCCCGTGATTGAGCTCGGGTTAAATCGAGTGGTTGTTGGTGGTGCGGCTCGAAGGGCCAAAGAGCCTGTTCCATCGTTATCTCCAAATGAATAAAAAAATAAATTCCCGCTGTAGAAAATTGCTACATAGGCTGTTTTCTAGGAACTCAATCTCTCTAGTAGTACATTCGATAACCCCTACTGAAACTCCTACTAAACAAATCATTGTCTCCTCTATGTCACCTGATTATCATGCTGGCAGTGAGGACCACTCTTAAATTTGGGGCTTTAGATTCACTCTGCCATGGACAGTCTCAAGTCCGGCTACGAAAGGAGGAGTGCGGAGCGCGGGGCTAGCAATCCCATTCCATAAAAACCCAGAGCTATAGAAACATAGAACAGTACAACACAAGAACTGGCCATTCGGCCCACAATGTTGTACTGAACCAGCTAAAAAGAAAATCAAAAACACCCAAACAGTCATCCCTCCTACCCACTATGTCCATATCTCTCTACCTTCCTCACATCTATGTGCCTATCCAAACGTCTCTTAAAAACCTGTAACGTATTTGCCTCCACCACCATACAAGGCAGCACATTCCAGGCATCCACCTCTCTCTGAGTAAAAAACCTGCCCCTTTGAACCTACCTCCTCTCATCTTCAATGCATGCCCTCTGGTATTAGACATTTCAACAGAAGCTCCAAAGACATCATCCCTGGGAGAGTAAGAACCTTCACCTAGAAGACATATGAAGCCACATGGTAAAAGCCGCAAGCCCGTGGAAACCTCGGACAAGAGGACCAACAAATAATACCTGATGACATGCCCCTGAAGCTGACGCCAAGAAGCTGGGCTACACCTAGGGACTGTTTGAAAGACTGGCTCAGGACAGAGGACTCCGGCGAGCTGCTGTCGGAGCCTGTGCCCTTAAGAAGAAGAAGAAGATTCATTGAGAGTTCAAATGCTACTCTGGAGAGTTTGCTCACCACTGTAATTTGCAGTGGGTGACAGTACCATTGAAAGGACAGCAGAGCAGTCTGTCTGGAGGCCTGATGAATACCTAACTCATTTCATTTTGACTCCTTTACATCAGAGAATGTATACAGTATAATCTTCACAGACAGGAGACCCCAGAGAATGAAAGATAGAACATTGAAGCCCTGAAACTGCCCCCTCCCTGACCCACCTACGCATAAGCGCTTGACATGAAGCAGATTATCGGCCAGAAGTTTTTGCTTTTTGGGGAGATCTTTCTGTGCACATGAGGCCATTTTGTTTTCGGTAACATTGACTGCTCCTCAGAAGTCATCACCGGATATAAATGGAAATGTTAAGGTATGCTAGAAAAAAATAAATAACACTTTATTTTAAAGATTGCCATTACTTGTCACATGAATATCAAAACATACAGTGAAATGTGTCATTTGCATCAATGACTAAAGAAGTCCAAGGATTGGGTTGGGGGCAGCCTGTAAGTGTTGCCACACCAACATGGCACGCCCACAAATTACTAACACTGACCCCTACGTCTTTGGAAACTGGAGCACCCAGAGGAAAGGCAAACTCCTTATGGACTGTGGTGGGAACTCAAGCTGGGTGGCCGGTGCTACAAAGCATTATGCTAACCACTATGCCAACATTCCACTGGCATCTAAATGAATTGAGATGTATTACTCCCAATTAAACAAAGTTCAAAGTACATTTATTATCAAAATATGTATACATTGTACAACCTTGAGATTTGTCTCCTTACAGGCAGCCACAAAACAAAGCAACCCAAAAAAAACCCATTGAAAAAAGACCAACAAACACCCAATGCACAGAGAGGGGAAAAAACACAAATCATGCAAACAACAGCGTTCAGAATGAAAGTGAATCCACAGACACGAATCCTGGAACAGCTGGACTAGGCCTCCGTTCAGCAAAGAACAGTGCAAATGTTGTAGAGCAGCGAGCAGAACCAGCTTGACCATCACCTCCAGTCCCAACACCCTCCCTTTCAATCCATCTGGCCCAGCATTTAAATCGTACAAACGCTGGGCCAACCTCCCTCCTGAATCAGAGCTCTGGTGACTGTGCCTCCAGAATGTTGTGTCAAGGAAGAACATACTTTGAAAGTCGAGGAATTACAGAGTCATAGAGCTCCACAGCTTGGAAACTGGCCTATCAACCCAACTCAATTTTGACAGAGGTTCACTTGATGGATCCCAGGGATGGGGTGCGTGGTTGTGGCAATGGGGAGAGATTGAGCAGATTGTCCTATACCGTATGGAAAGAAAAATGGAGAGGTTAAATGAGAGGAAAGGGTTAATCTTAAATCTGCTCTTGCAGTACTATTCCATCTTCTATACAGGACTTAGAAGAATGAACACAGAACAACAAATATACAGCATTATAGAACAGAACAGGCCCCTTGGCCTATGATTGTGCTGACATTTTTACCAGCTCTCAGATCAATCTGATCCTTCCCTCCCTCCCAACAGCTCTCCTTTTTGCTTTCACCTGTGTGCCTATCTAAGAGGCTTGTGAAAGGCCCCAACGTATCTGCCTCTACCACTACCCTGGCAGTGCATCCTATGCACCCACTCCTCCTGTGTAAAAAAACTTACCTCAGATATCCCCCCATTGCTTTGCCCCAATCACCTTAAAATTATGCCCCCTGATATTAGACATTTCCATCCTGGGAAAATGTTTGAAATATCCACTTGATCTGTGCCTTTTACCATTTTGGTACACTTAGTCAGCTCCATCATGGGCACTAGCCTCCGTAGTATCCAGGACATCTTCAAGGAGCAGTGCCTCAGAAAGGACCCACATCACCCAGGTCATGCTTTATTCTCATTGCTACCATCAGGGAGGAGGTACAGGAGCCTAAGGGCACACACTCAACAAGTCAGGAACAGCTTCTTCCCCTCTGCCATCCGAATTCTGAATGGACATTGAACCTCAATACTTTTTATTTCTATTTCTGCACTAATTTAACTATTCAATAGTTCAATGGTTCAATTTAATATCACAGAATGTATACAGTATAAAACCTGAATACCTTACTCTTTGCAGACATCCCCAAAACAGGAAAAAAGCCCAAAGAATGAATGACAGAGAATTTCACGATAAATGCCGGTGATATTAAACCTGATTCTGATTCTGATTCTATGAAGTTTTCTCTCATCCTTCTTAGCTCCAAAGAGAAATGTTGTGAGCAAGCTGTTGCCTATGCAGTAGGCGCCCCCTCTCCACGTATCTGATGAACTCAAAGGAACAGCAGAAGCTGATACCATTTGGTACCAGAGGCATCGCAGGAGTTGCCAGTCAGTGATGAACTCAACATAGGACTGCCTTTGGGACTCTAGCTCTGGAGTTTTCCTTGGGGTTTACCCCCAAATCCTTCCCCATGAATGGGAATAGCCATAAGGCAACAGAGGTCTGAGATCAGAGTTTTCTTTCTCTTAGATTAGCTGCCAGCCATGGCTGACGCGATTCTTCAGCAGGGTTTGAAGGCACCAGTAACCCGCCTTTGCCCCTTCTCCTGTCAGTAGAAATAGTTCTGCCGGGCTCAGTAACTGAGCCACACGTGAAGACCAGGAGCTGGACTCGGTTGTCAGAGGCTGTTTGAGACGCACGCCACTGGGAGCATTTAATAGGTAGTGGGAGCTTGCCCTCGTTACCATCCCCAGCTATGACAACCTTAAGGTAACCGATAATACAATAAATATAGTGATGAGCATGAAGAAACAGACTGGTTCAAAATACAATGGAATGTAGAAAAAATAAATATTAATGTGACAATAACTGACAGAGGTAGAGTTAAATGGCGGGAGGGCGGGAGGAGAAGATAGCAGCGCGCCGCGTGCGCGCAGCTCTCTGGTGAAAATGATATCGTATCGGTTAAATAGGGGCCGTGGACAATTCTGATTTGATGGAGACAGACGTGAAAGCACAGAGGAACATCTGGAGAAATTTCTGAAGCGCAGGTTCGCTGCCGCTGTTACTGAGCGATCGAGAATCTTCCGGAGGGAAGGCCCCAAAATCCCCGACTTTGCCTGCTGCTGGCGACTGAGATTGAGGTCGAATCGCTCAGATAGAGATGGTGTTCGGTACTTGGTGTCGGAGGGCTTATCGAGGGCTCAAAGTTTTCGGACGACTCAGAGTCGGACTGTGGCCGGGCAGGGAAAGGAGGGTTTTCTTCCTTCTCCCATCTGCATGAGATGTGGGACATTTGAGAGACTTTGAACTTTTTACTGTGCCATGGACTGTTCTTCATCAAGTTATGGTATTGTTGTACTGTTGTAACTGTATGTTATAATTATATGGTTTTGTTAGTATTTTCCAGTCTTGGTCTGTCCTGTGTTTTGTGATATCACACTGGAGGAATATTGTATCATTTCTTAATGCCTGCATTGCAAAATGACAATAAAAGAGAACTGCGTGTCCTCATAATCTAATCTAATCTAATCTAATCTAAATCTAAATGTCTGAGAACATCACCAGGAACAGGATGTGAAAGGGCATTTGTTTCACGAAGTCTGAGTGCAGTGGGGAAGAAGCAGTTCTTATATCTGGTCATCCAGGATTTCAAGTCCCTCTGTCTCTTCCCAGAAGGTAGAAGAGCGAAAAAGGGAAATGCCAGGATGGCAGATGTTAGCCTTCCTGAAGCAACACACCGTGGAGATGGATTGGGTGGGGGCAGGTGATGAACCTGTCACGGACCAGGTATTACGTTCCGTCAATCCAGATGCCACAATAGGCTGAGGTACAACTCATCAGATTACTTCCTACAGCACATCTGTAGAAGTTCAAGAGAAGCCTTGTGGACGTCAGATCTTCTCAGATGACTAAGAAACTGAATACGTTGATGTGCTTCTTAGATCAGACTGGTTGTCCGCCCTTTTGGTGCAGTCCTTCATTGATTCTTTTCTGGTTATTCGATTTACTGTGATCACGCCACACGAAAATGAATCTCAGGGTTGTACATGGTGACATATGCTGTGTGCATTATGATAATAAATTTACTTGGAACTTTGAAGTTCCATCATTACCTCTTATCATGTCACAGGCTGAGGCTCATCACTGAAATCAGCCGGGTCTCTGACCCTCTGCCAGGATTTGATGTGGGAATCTTGGCAAACGTGGGATCATAAAGCCATAAGACCATAGTCATAGGAACAGAATTAGGCCATTCAGCCCATCGACTCTGCTCCACCATTCTAGTTAAGTGTGAATATAACACTATAACCATTTCGGACCATGCTCCACTTAAGCTTTCTATTAAATTATCGGCCAGTACGCAAAATAATAGACAATGGCGTTTTAACCCACTGTTGCTTCAGGACTTGGATTTTGTTAACTTTATGAATGAATAGATTGATCTTTTTTTTACAATTAACAGTACAGACGATATTTCATTGAACACCCTTTGGGATACTTTTAAAGCTTATATTCGTGGCCAGATCATTTCGTACTCTGCTGTGTTGAGGAAAAGGTTGAAGAAGGAAGAGCTTGCTCTTGTGGACAAGATTAAGGAAATAGATAAGAAATACACTACAGCTCCCTCTGAGAAGCTGTATAAACAAAGAACTGAACTTCAAATGGAATATAGTTTATTACCTTCGTCCTGTATTGCAAATCAATTAATGAAGACAAGAAACGAATTTTATATACATAGTGACAAAGCTGGTAAACTGTTGGCTAATCAATTGAAGACTAACTCCATTAAATTTCAAATTAATCAGATTTATAATCAAAAAGATCAACTGACATTTGGATCAAGCTGAGATTGATCAATCCTTTTTTGATTTTTATTCCTCTTTATATCAATCAGAATCTCCACGAGATTCTAAACATATGTGTGACTTTTTAGATAACCTAGACTTCCCTAAGATTACACACGATATATCTTCTATGTTAGAAACTTCCTTTACTACTGATGAGATTAAGAATGTTATTTTTTCTATGAACTCGGGGAAAGCTCCTGGCCCTGATGGGTTTACTGTGGAATTTTTAAAACCTTTTGCACCCTCATTAGTCTTCTGGTTATCCAGGGTTCTGGAGGCCTCATTAAAACTTAGTAAACTACCAGAATCCTTTTATTGAGCATCGATCTCTTTAATATTAAAGAAGGATAAAGACCCCGCTCAATGTGCATCTTATAGATCAATATCCTTGTTAAATGTTGACTCTAAGATTTTTCTAAATTATTAGCAAATAGACTAGAAAAAGCACTTCCTTATATTATTTCGGAAGACCAAACGAGTTTTATTAAGAATCGCTACTCTTTTTATAATATTCGTACACTTTTAAATATTGTCTGTACCCCGTCACAAAATGATCCTGAATGCATCATTTCCCTAGAAGCTGAAAAAGCCGTTGATAGGGTCGAATAGCCCTATTTGTTTAAGGTGCTTGAAATGTTTAACTTCAGCCCGAAATTTATATCCTGAATCAAATCGTTATACCATTCTCCTATGGCCACAGTTCGTACTAACTCTCTAAATTCACCTTTTTTTCCTCTTTTTCGAGGTACCAGACAAGGTTGTCCTCTTAGTCCTTTATTATTTGATACAGCATTAGAATCTCTTGCAATTGCTGTTCGAGAATCTTCTAACATCATTGGTATAACTCGTGGGTTAAAGTGTCATGAAGTATCACTTTATGCTGATGATTTACTTCTATATATTTCTAATCCTCAAAAATCTATTTTAGCAGCTTTAGATTTATTAGCACAATTTAGTCTTTTTTCAGGATACAAATTAAATCTTAATAAGAGTGAACTTCTCCCTATTAATAAGCAAGTTCCCTGATATCAGAACCTGCCATTGAGATTGGTTAATAATCATTTTTCATATCTTGGGATTAAAATTACCTGTAAACATAAGGATTTATTTAAGACTAATTTCTTACCCTTAATTGACCACATTACACAACTTTCCTTTAAATAGTCTCCACTTTATTTAACTTTGACTGGTTGTGTTAATGCTGTTAAGATGTTTATTCTGCCAAAATTCTTGTATATAATTCAGGCATTACCGATTTTTGTTCCAAAATCCTTTTTTGATAAAGTAGACTCTAAAATCTCTTCATTTATTTGGCAAAATAAAAACCCGAGATTGGGTAGAATACATCTACAGAAAGCTAAGAGAGATGGAGGCTTGGCATTACCTAACTTTAGATTTTATTATTGGGCAATTAATATTCGACGTATGAAATTTTGGTTACTTGACCAAGATATACTACCCATTCCTAAATGGGTAGTTTTGGAATTACATTCTGTTCAAGGCTATGCACTTGGCTCTATATTAGGTTCTTCTCTTTCTTCCGATTTCAAACGCTATAAACCATTTGGTTTCAATTCCGAAAATTTTTTGATCTTAATCAATTTGTGCTAGCGATTCCTATTATTATTCTTTCTCCCTTCCTCTACTGACCGTGCCTTTCAAATTTGGAAGACTAATGGTATATCACGGTTTTTGGACTTACTTTCAGATGGTTCCCTTATGTGTTTTGAACAGTTATCTAACAAATACAATTTACCAAGAACACATTTTTTTAGATATTTGCAAGTTAGAAATTTCCTAAATACCATACTTCCGGCGTTACCCCCTACAAATATTTTAGACACTATCATTAACCTCAACCCATGTCAGAAAAGTATAGCGGCTGTTATTTATAATACTATCATGAAACTTAGGATAGCTCCATTCGATAAGATTAGGACTGACTGGGAAAAGGAATTGAGCCTTACTATCCGGGCGGATGATTGGGCTCATATTTTACAACTAGTTAATACTTCCTCTATCTGTTCCAAACACTCCTTAATTCAATTTAAAGTTGTCCATAGAGCACACATGTCTAAAGGTAAATTAGCTAGTTTTTATTCTCATATTAAGCCTCTTTGTGATAGATGTCATGGGGAGATAACTTCCTTGACCCATATGTTTTGGTCTTGTCCTACTCTGGAAACTTTTTGGAAAGATATTTTTAATATTATTTCAAAGGTTTTGAATAGTGATATTTCTTCCCATCCTATTACTGCTATCTTTGGATTACCTAAAACTTCTAGTAATTTATCCACCTCAGCATGTAGGATGATTGCATTTCTTACTTTAACGGCGAAAAGGTGTATTTTACAACATTGGAAGGAGATTAACGCCCCAACTATGTTTTTTTGGTTCTCTCAAACGACACTCTGTCTAAATTTGAAAAAAATCAGAAGTAATCTTTATGATACTTCAGTTAAATTTAAACAGACTTGGAGATCTTTTATTCAATATTTTCATTGAATGTAAATATTTTTTTCTCTCTCTGATCATATATACACTCCCTTCGTGGATTTTATCTGCTATTAGTGGAGGTCAGGTTTGAGGACGTGATTGTTTAATCTGTTTAGGTCTACTATTTACCTAGTTAGCCCATTGTTTTGCTTTGTAGCTTAGTGGCACGGTAGTGTTTTGGGGGGTTTTTTTCGGGGTTTTTTT
This sequence comes from Mobula birostris, assembly GCF_030028105.1. Classification (NCBI taxonomy): domain Eukaryota; kingdom Metazoa; phylum Chordata; class Chondrichthyes; order Myliobatiformes; family Myliobatidae; genus Mobula; species Mobula birostris. The sequence goes on along the minus strand of NC_092391.1, from coordinate 63,458,769 downwards.
CTCCTTTATCGTTTTATATGGAAAACTAGTATACTATTATATTACCTTGTTATTTTATAACTAACCTGCGTTGTTTGCATTTTTTTTGTATTAATATTTCTTGTATATCTATATTGTAACAATGTATTGGTTGCTATATGTTTTACCTTGTGTATACTAATTCAATAAAAAGATCTAAAAAGAAAAGACTCTGCTCCACCATTCTGTCATGGCTGGTCGTGGATCCCACTCAACCCCATACACCTGCCTTCTCACCATATCCTTTGATGCTCTGACCAATCAGGAAAAGATCAACTTAAACCTTAAATATAACCACGGACTTGGCCTCCACCACCGTCTGTGGCAGAGCATTCCACAGATCACTATTCTCTGACGAGAATAATTCCTCCTTACCTCTGTTCTAAAAGGTCACCCCTCAATTTTGAGGCTGTGCCCTCTAGTTCTGGATACCCCCACCATAGGAAACATCCTCTCCACATCCACCCTATCTGGTCCTTTCAACGTTCTGGGCTGGTCTCCAGGCTATCCTGGTTTGCAGAGGGATCTGGATCAGCTGAAAAATGTCAGATGGGATTTAATGCAGACAAGTTCAAGGTGTTGCAATTCGGCAAAACCAACCAGGGTTGGTCTTGCACAGTGAACGGTAGGACACTGAGGAGTGTGATAGAACAAAGGGATCTGTGAAATCAGGTCCATAATTCATTGAAAATGTTGTAGATAGGGTCAAAAAGAAAGCTTTTAGCACACTGGCCTTCATAAATCAAAGTATTAAGGACAGGAGGGGGGATGATATGTTGAGATGGGTGAGGCCTAATTTGGAGTACTGTGTGCAGATTTGATCACCTGCCTATGGGAAAGATGTAAATAAAGTTGAAAGAGTACAGAGAAAGTTTACAAGGATGTTGCCAGGTCTGGAGAACCTGAGTTACAAGGAAATTTGAATAGGTTAGAGCTGTATTCCTTAGAACGCAGAAGATTGAAAGGAGATTTGATGGGGGTATACAAAATTATGAGGAGTGTAGATAGGGTAAATGCAAGTAGGCTTTTTCCACTGAGGTTGGGTGAGACTACAACTAGAGGTCATGGGTTAAGGGTGAAAGGTGAAAGTTTAAGGGAACCTGAGGAGAAACCCCTTCATTCAGAGGGTGGTGAGAGTGTGGAATGAGCTGCCAGCACAAATGGTGCATACAAGTTCGATTTCAATGTTTTAGAGAAGTTTGGATAGGTACATGGTTAGTAGGAGTATGGAGGGCTGTGGTCCTGGTGAAGGTGGGAGTAGTGAGTGTTCATGGACTCGATGGGCTGAAAGGCCTGTTTCTGTGCTGTTTTTTCCTATGACTCAATTACAAAGATCAGTTACAGCCTCAGCAGGCCTCTCACTGATTATGCCTGGAGACCGAGCTCTCTCCCAGCGACTGGTTCCTTTGGAATATTTGGAAGCAGGCAGCAGCCCACAGTGATGGGGGAAGCGGCTCTGAAGCCTCAGCACATTGGGTGGGGTTAGTGCCTTCCACAGGAGAAAAGTGAACCAAACGGTGTGGCTGGGAGAGAGTTAAACTTCACTCCAGGCTTGCTTGCCATTAACATCTGCTAATATTCCTTCTCTTCATGACAGATGTCTGTTTCTGCACTTCACTGTCATTAATACCAGAAGGACTTTTCAATCGCCTTATGTTTAACTTTAGGAAGCAGGGCTCATAAGTTTGACCACTCAGGGCCTGTTCTACAGATGCTAACTGGGTTATTTTGGTTCCAGTGTAGTGAACCTGGAGTTTGCATGGACTTCCGGCCAGAAATGAAGGGAGTTATGTAGGGAATGAGCTTAATGTCTTGCTCGATGCTGCCAAAGTCTTGGGTCTTGGCGAGGTGGTTTGTGGATTTGACTCTGTAATTATGCTGTGCTTCTGGTTACTCCTTTTTTAAAAGCTGCTCTTTTGTGCGGTTCTGAATTGGCTCTGCAGCCAGCAGTCGACAAATGACATGGTGCTAGATTGAACTGACCTGAGCTGTGGTGGCAAAATTGATCCAAAATGAGATGAAAACAATTGCCGCCAGCCAGCGACCCCATGGAGTTGTTATATTTGCGTGAAGTGCCCACAGCTCCAATAATTGCCCAAAGAGATGAACTCTCTATTTTGATTAGCAATGAGCAAACATGTAGTTAAGCATTATTGAGCATTATCCCAGCGGATGGCAAAGCTATCACCTCCACCAATCCCAAGGTACAAACTGCCACGAAATAAGCAAAAATACTTAACTCATTGCCTTTGCTTTTACGACACCCCACTCATGTAGACCCATTGCATATCAGAGGGCACGCAGCTCCAACACGAACTGAACTGAACTGAACGTTTTGACAGTTTCCATGAACGGGTTCCATGGTGCTTCTTTGTTTTGTGGCTGCTTGCGGGAAGACAAATCTCAGGGTTGTGGGATTGATAATAAATGTTCTTTGAATCTTTTATACCTGCCTAAAAAGAAATAGCACATGCAAGCATCTTTTCTCCTAACTTCCAGACAGTAGGTAAGCGCATTTGAAACTGAGAAGCAACAGTTTCTCAGAGAAGGTTGTACATCAGCCAACAGCAGTGTGATCAAGCGGCAGGCTCAGGATGCAGAAAGCTGATCCAGAATCACAAACCTCAACCTCACTGTGTGAGATGGAAGATTTTATTTTAATTTCTACATTCAAAATTCAAGTTTATTTGTCTTGCGTACATTGAAACAAACAGAGAAATGTGCCATTTGCATGAACAACCACACACACGCATACTCCCGCATCTTTATTTTTATTATGATTTTAATGAGATACAGCGTGAAACAGGCCCTTCAGCCCCTTGAGCCGTGCTGCCCAGCAATCCCCTGATTTAATCCTACCCAAATCACGGGACAACTTACAATTCACCAACCAACTGGGTACGTCTTTCGACTGCAGAAGGAAACTGGAGCACCCGGAGGAAACCCACGCTGTCACGGGGAACGTACAAACTCCTCACAGACAGCAACAGGAACTGAACCCGGGTCGCCCATACCGTGAAGTGTTGCGTCGACCACTGCACTACTGGGCGAGGAGAATCGAGCCCGGGTCGCTGGTACTGTGAAGCACTGCGCGGACCACTGCAGCGCCGCACGAGGGGAATTGAGCCCGGGTCGCTGGTACCGTGAAGCACTGCGCGGACCACTGCACCGCTGTGCGAGGGGAATCGAGTCCCGGTTGCCCGTAGCGTGAAGCATTGCGCTGACCACTACACTACTGAGGCACCCCATTTATCCATGGTAACTTTTATGCCTTTGCACTGAATTGCTGGTGCCAAGACAGATTTCACATCAGTGATAGCAAAGCTGATTCTGATTCTGAAGTGCTTCAGGGAAGGAGGTTTGCCACCCTGATATAGCCATTCCACACAAATGCCTCTGGTAACAACAGTTCTGTATGACATGAGACCATGCACCACCAAACTCAAGGACAGCTTAAGTCTTGAACGGTCCCCCTACATGAACGAACTGAACTATTGATCTTACCATTAGACATAGGAGCAGAGTTAGGCCATTCAGCCCATTGAGTCTGCTCCACTATTCCATCATGGTTGATTTATTATCCCTCTCAATCTCATTCTCCTGCCTTCTCCCTGAGACCTTTGGTACAATAACTAATCAAGAACCTCCATTTTAAATATGCCCAATGATTTGACTCACCACCCTCTGGCTCAAAATACACTGGTGAGGCTGTACTTGTATTACATTGTATTACATTGGTGCAGGAGACTGAGAGGTGATCTTACAATAATACATAGAAGCTCGACAGCCATATACAAAGTGAATGTTCTCAGTCTTACTCCCCACCCCCAGAGTCTGGAATCATAGGTTTTTGCTTCCTCAGAATGTTCGCCGTTACTTATGATAGACCATTTGAAGCTGAACACAAACATAATTTCAGACTGCTTGTTTCACAGGAATTTGGAGAAACAAGAAATTCACTTTTATTGAATATATGCTTTTAATTACATAATGGTGCTAACGCTTTGCAATAGCTCAACTAAGCTGAAAATGTTTGTTGATGATTTTCATTTGTACTCTTTCGCTTCTCGCTTAAGTGTCCAATGATAATCAACCAGCATTGATGGATTCCAATTGCCCTGATACCATTTTTCCATGATCACAATGTCCTGGTGAAACCTTTCGCCATGCTCGTCACTGCCAGTGCCAAGATTTGCAGGGCAGTCTAAGCGGGAATGCAGAAAATTAATCTTTAGTGACTTGTTGCACTTCATGGTTTTGTATGCTTGAAGCATGTTGTCAACCAGTTGCACATAGTTTGGTGCTCTGTAGTTGTCAGGAAATTTTTCAACAAAATCCTTGAATACCTTCAATGCGATTTTCTCCGGTCCCTATAGAAGTTCTTCAAATTGTCTGTCATTGGTGACCTGTTTGATGTGTGCACCAACAAAAATGCCTTCCTTAATCTTGACATCAGCAATTCTGACTTGAATTATGAATTGAAGCATGGAGACTCTTGCAGGCTGCCCCCAGCACATCCTTGGACTGTGTTGGCTATTGACGCAAACAACACATTTCACTGTATGTTTCCACGATTCAATGTACACATGACAAATGGAGTTAATCTTTAGTGTAATGGGACATTTCAACCCTAGGAGAGAAAGGTGCCAGCTGTCTACTCTAAAGCAATACACACAAAATGCTGGAAGAGCTCAGCAGGCCAGGCAGCATCTGTGGAAATGAAAAAATGGTCTATCTCTTGTAGCCTGTGACCTTATAAACTTGTATTTTTTTTCTTGGATCCTTGAAAGAAAACTCAAAATAGTTTATGGAAATCATAGCCTAGTATGCCTACAGATATACATTTCCATTTTCATACCACAAATTGAAATGAAAACATCTATAGAGGGGGATAATTATCTCCCAGGACAAACAACCTCCAAGACTGTGCTGTTGATCTCTGACCACTGACACTATAATTGCTGCTCCTTCAGTCTCCCACAGCTGCAACGCTTCTAGTCTTGGAGCCGTTTCAATATCAGGACCTGACGAAGGGTCTCGGCCTGAAACGTCAACTGTACCTCTTCCTAGAGATGCTGCCTGGCCTGCTGCGTTCACCAGCAACTTTGATGTGTGTTGCTTGAATTTCCAGCATCTGCAGAATTCCTGTTGTTTGCGTTAACCAGCATTGTCTGGCTTTTCAATTACCTGTTGTCCACAGTTCTAGGAGCCTATTGCCCAGGGCAACATTTAAAATTGAATCTACAGTCCATGTTCAGGTTAAAAGATTGGTTGCTGAAGTTAATATTTTGCTGTATATCCTAACTCCAGAATACACCCTAACAGTTTGATTCAAATCAATATGGCAATGTTCAGGATAAGTAGAACATTCCTCTGAATCACAAGAATACGGGTGCCCAGTAGCACTGCATTTAGCACAACATTTCCCAGCAGGCAGCTGTAATGCCAGGCTTCAATTCCTGCAGTTGGTTGCTAGGAGTTGGTACATTCTCCAAGTAAGCATGTTGGCTTCCTGTGGGTGCTCTGGTTTCCCCTCGCGAAGGTTAGTGTTAGTGAGTTCTGGGTCTGCTATGTTGGTGTGCTGTGGCGACCTTTGGTGATTTGATTTGATGCACTTTATTGTTATGATTAGATATACATGTGACAAGTAAAGCTAATCTTCATAGGTTTGTATTAAAGATTAGAATCAAGTTTAATATCACCGGCATATGTTGAGAAATCTGTTGTTATGTGACAGCAGTGCAATGCAATACATAATAATAGAAAACTGTAAATTACAGTAAATATATATATGTAGTTAAATTAAATAAATAGTGCAAAAAGAGAAAAAAAAAGCAGTGAGGTATTGTTCATGGGTTCAATGTCCTTTCAGAAATCAGATGACAGAGGGGAAGAAACTGTTCCTGAATCACAGAGTTTGTGCCTTCAGTCTCCTGTACCTCCTCCTTAATGGTAGCAATAAGAAGAGGGTATGTCCTGGGTGATGGGAGTCCTTAATGATGGATGCGGTCTTTTTGAGGCATCACTCCTTGAAGCTGGATGTTGTGGAGGCTAGTGTCCACGATAGAGCTGACTGAGTTTACAACTTTCTGTGGCTCATTTCAACTCTGTGCAGTTCCCCATCCCCTACCACACCAGATGGTGATGCAGCCAGTTAGAATTTTCTCCACGTTAAATCTGTAGAAATTTGCAAGTGTTGTTGGTGATTTACCAAAGCTCCTCAAACTCAGAATGAAATATTGCCACTGTCGTGTCTTCTTTGTAGCTGCATTGCTATATTGAGCCCAGGATAAATCCTTGGTCGACACCCAAGAACTGCTCACCCTTTCTAGTCGATGAGGGCTGGTGTGTGTTCCCTCATCTTACCATTTCTGAAGTCCACAATCAATTCTTTGGTCTTACTGACACTGAGTGCAAGGTCGTTGCAGTGACACCACTCACCCAGGTAATCTATTTCACTCCTGTACAGAGCAGAAGCAGAACGAATCTCCTCTGCCAAAGATTATGCTCCACATGAGTCTCCAGCCCACACTATCAGCTTGGCCTTCGAGCCCTACTCCCACAGGACACCATGATTTTTATTTATATAACACCATTAAGCTGGAAAATGTCACATTCTTCACGTGAATGCCACCAAACTAAACTAAGAAATGCAAGGAGATATTAAGACAGTGGACAAGTTTTGACTGAAGAAATAGGCTTCTAGGAACTTTGTAAAGGCAGAGAGATTTAGCAAGGGGCTTCCAGAGCTTGAGGTTCAGGCAGGCGTAGGCATGGCCACCTGTGGTTTGGCATGAGAGAAGGCAGGATTAAAAGAACTCAGGTGGCTCTAGGGTTGGAGACCCTGAGACTTTCATTCATTCATTATGTGCCATGTCGTATGACATCATCATGTGCCGTATCGTATGACATCATCATTACACACCATGTCGTATGACGTAGGCGATCCTGGTCTTTCCATGACCATGATTATTCTTGGCAAATTTCTCCACAGAAGTGGTTTGCCATCGTCTTCTTCTGGGCAGTGTCTTTACAAGATGGGTGACCCCAGCCATTATCAATACTCTTCAGAGATTGTCTGCCTGGCATCAGTGGTCACATAACCGGGTCTTGTGATCTGCACCAGCTGCTCATACGACCAATCACCACCTGCTCCCATGGCTTCTCATGACCCTGGTCAGGGGAACTAAACAGCTGCCACACCTTGTCCAAGGGTGACCTGCAGGCTAGCAGAGGGAAGGAGTGCCTTACATCTCCTTTGGTAGAGACATATCTCCACCTTGGCGTACAAGCTGATTTGAAAACAAGAGTGAGACTACAAAATGTTTCACTTAATTGTGAGTAATAAAGACCATGCACTCCAAAACTTTGTATGACCCCGGGTTCATGAAGAGCAGAATGAGGGAGGCCGACCAGGGATTGACCGCTAAATAAAAAAATCAAAAATTGATCTCATTGGATGACATCTATAACTTGGATCACAGCAGTTCTGATGCTGGGCTTCCCTCCAAAGACATCAATTCCATTTCGTACCACAGAAAAATGCTGGAGGAACTCAGCAGGTCAGACAGCATCTATGGAAATGAGTTAACAGTCCACACTTTGGGCTGAGACCCTTCTTCACAACTGAGAAGGAACGGAGAAGACACCAGAATAAAAAGAACCGGGGAGGGGAATGAGGATAATTAGAAGGTGATAGGTGAAGCCAGGTGGGTGGGAAAGGTCAAGGGCTGAAGAGGGAGGAATCTGAAGTAAGTGGCCAGAGTGGAGAATAGAATAAATTAAATATATCTGAACCTTAAAACTTCTTGCAGCTACTGTTGGACAGGAGGTGCAGAAGCCTGAAGTTCCATGCAGGCAAGTGAGAAGAAGTCAAAGGTCAGAGTGGAGAATAGAGGAAGGGTGGTGGGGGAGGGGGGGACATGGAAATTTGTTTATCGGGTCATATTCTGCATGGAGGCCGGTGACCAGTGGTGTGCCTCAGGGATCTATTCTGGGACCCCTTCTCTTCGTGATTTTTATAAATGACCTGGATGAGGAAGTGGAGGGATGGATTAGTAAATTTGCTGTTGTCTCAAAGGTTGGGAGTGTTGTGGATAGTGTGGAGGGTTGTCAGGGGTTACAGCTGGACATTGATAAGATGCAAAACTGGTCTGAGAAGTGGCAGATGGAGTTCAACCCAGATAAGTGTAAGGTGGTTCATTTTGGCAGGTCAAATATGATGCCAGGTTAGAGTATTAATGGCAGTGTGGAGGATCAGAGGGATCTTGGGGTCCGAGTCCATAGGACACTCATAGCTGCTGCACAGGTTGACTCTGAGGTTAAGAAGGCATATGGTGCATTGGCCTTCATCAACCATGGGATTGCATTCAAGAGCCGAGAGGTAATGTTAAATCTTTTAAGAGACTCTTGGATAGGTACATGAAGCTTAGGAAAATAGAGGGCTATGGGTAACCCTAGGTGATTTCTAAAGTAAGTACATGTTCAGCACAGCTTTGTGGGCTGAAAGGCCTGTATTGTGCTGTAGGTTTTCAATGTTTCTAAGACATCGATATTCATGCCAATACATACCAGACGGAACGTAAAATTTTTCATCTCTGCTCTCAGGGTGGCCTCATCTTGGCACAAGAGGCCATGAATCGACATGTTAGAACGCAAATGGGAATTGGAATTAAAATGCTTGACACTTGGTGGTTCATACCAAATAGAGACTAGTCTCTGGGTAACAATCTGCAGATGCTGGAATCCAAGTTTAAAAGACAAAGTGCACAGTACTGTAGTTGACAGCGTGGAGTGGAGAGCGAGTTTGTAAATCTGAAAGGAGCAAAGATGTTGGGATTGACAAGGGTGGGGCACCGTGGGTGGGGTGTGGGACAGGTGGCAGAGATAGAGTGCCAGAAGCAGAGGATAGTGTGGGTGCAGACTCACCCAGTCCTGAGACACCAGGCAAGGCCATTTAATTCCAAACAATTGGTTGATTGATTATCACAGAATATCTCTTTGGTGCTTTGCACTCCCTTCCCTCTCCTTTCCCCTTTTCCCAACCATGATTCCCTTCTCCCTGTCACTCCCACTTTCAGTCCACAATAGAGACCCATATCAGAATCAAGTTTATCATCACTCAGGAAATTTGTCAGGAAATTTGTTTTCTTGTGTGGCAGCTCAAGACATAAGATGTATTACTGTGCAATACATAAAATTACTACAGGACTGTTCAGAAGTCTCAGGCACCCTAGCTATTTATACGTATGTCACCAAAGTCTCCAGAAAATTTCTAAAGATGTACTGTGGAGAGCATTCTGAGTGGTTGCATCCCCAGAGGGGCCAGTGCAGAGGGATGAAATCTCAGACATCTCCATCTTGGACACTAGCCTCCCCACCACTATGGACATCTTCAAAAGGTGATGCTTCAAGAGGCAAGAAGATCCAAGAAGTATTTCACTTTATCTTTTGATGTACACGTGATAAATAAATCTGAATCTCAAATATAAATATTAGATTTAGAGAAGGAATTTTTTTACCCAGAGCATGGGTTTGCAATTTGGAATTCCTGAGGGGGTGGTGGAGACAGAGAACCATAGAACATTTCAGCATTGAAACAGGCCTTTTGGCCCTTCTTGGCTGTGCCGAACCATTTTTCTGCCTAGTCCCACTGACCTGCACCTGGACCATATCCCTCCATACACCTCTTATCCAAGTACCTGCCCAAGTTTTTCTTAAATGTTAAAAGTGAGCCCACATTTACCACTTCATCTGGCAGCTCATTCCACACTCCCACCACTCTCTGTGTGAAGAAGCATCCCCCCTCTTATGTTCCCTTTAAACTTTTTCCCCTTCACCCTTAACTCATGTTCTCTGGTTTTTTCCTCCCCTAGCCTCAATGGAAAAAGCCTGATTGCATTCACTCTATCTACATCCATCATAATTTTATATACCTCTATCAAATCTCCCCTCATCCTTCTACACTCCAGGGAATAAAGTCCTAACCTATTTAACCTTTCTCTGTAACTCAGTTTCTCAAGTCCCAGCAACATCCTTGTAAACCTTCTCTGCACTCTTTCAACCTTATTAATATCCTTCCTGTAATTTGGTGACCAAAAATGCATACAATACCCCAAATTTGGCCTCACCAATGCCTTATACAACCTCACCATAACATTCCAACTTTTATACTCATTACTTTGATTTATAAAGGCCAATGTACCAAAAGCTCTCCTTATGACCCTATCTACCTGTGACGCCACTTTTAGGGAATTTTGTATCTGTATTCCCAGATCCCTCTGTTCTACTGCACTCCTCAGTGCCCTACCATTTACCTTGTATGTTCTACCTTGGCTTGTCCTTCTAAAGTGCAATACCTCACATTTGTCTGCACTAAACTCCATCTGCCATTTTTCAGCCCATTTTTCCAGCTGGTCCAAATCCCTCCGCAAGCTTTGAAAACTTCCCTCACTGTCCACTACACCTCCAATCTTTGCATCATCAGCAAATTTGCTGATCTAATTTACCACATTATCATCCAGATCATTGATATAGATGACAAATAACAATGGACCCAGCACTGATCCCTGTGGCACACCACTAGTCACAGTCCTCCACGCAGAGAAGCAATCCTCCACTACCACTCTCTGGCTTCTTCCATTGAGCCAATGTCTAATCCAATTTATTACCTCTCCATGTACACCTAGCGGCTGAATCTTCCTAACTAACCTCCCATGTGGGACCTTGTCAAAGGCCTTACTGAAGTCCATGTAGACAACATCCACTGCCTTCCCTTCATCCACTTTCTTGGTAACCTCCTCGAAAAACTCTAATAAATTGGTTAAGCATGACTTACCATGCACAAAGCCATGTTGACTCGCCCTAATAAGTCCCTGTCTATCCAAATACTTGTAGATCCTATCTCTTAGTACTCCTTCCAATAATTTACCTACTAACGACATCAAATTTACCAGCCTATAATTTCCTGGATTACCTTTAGAGCCTTTTTTAAACAATGGAACAACATGAGCTATCCTCCAATCCTCCGGCACCTCACCCATAGATTTGGCATTTTTCCAGTTTAGAACCTCAACCGGAGGACCAGATCTATCTTTATCCATATCAAGTTGAAACTTATGGTGTTATGATCACTGGAACCAAAGTGTTTCCCTACACACACCCTTCGGTCACCTGTCCCAACTCGTTTCCTAATAGGAGATCTAGTATTGCATCCTCTCTAGTTGATACCTCTATATACGACCCGGATCTGGGCCGTACCCTCCAAATATCCCGACCTGCCTCTTGGTTTTTTTGCACTACCTTCCTTTCCGTTTTTCTATTTTCTTTTTATGATTTATAATTTAAATTTTTAATATTTACTATTGATTTGTAATCCAGGGAGCGGGAAGCGCAGAATCAAATATCGCTGTGATGATTGTGCGTTCTAGTATCAATTGCTTGGCGACAATAAAGTATAAAGTATATTGATTTAGTAAACTTTCCTGAACACATTTTACAAACTCTAACCCATCTAGACCTTTAACAGTATGGGAGTCCCAATCAATATGTGAAAAATTAAAATCCCCTACTATCACAACTTTATTATTCCTGCAGTTGTCTGCTATCTCTCTGCAGATTTGCTCCTCCAATTCTCGCTGACTATTGGGTGGTCTATAATACAACCCCATTAATATGATCATACATTTCCTGTTTCTCAGCTCCACCCATATGGCCTCGGTAGACAAGCCCTCTTATCTGTCCTGCCTGAGCATTGCTGTAACATTTTCCTTGACTAGCAATGCCATCCCCCCACCCTTCATTACTCTGCCTCTATCACATCTGAAACATCGGAACCCTGGAATATTAAGCTGCCAGTCCTGCCCCTCCTGTAGCCAAGTTTCACTAATGGCTATAATGTCGTAATTCCATGTGTCAATCCACGCCCTCAGCTCGTCAGCCTTCCCCACAATACTCCTTGCATTGAAATAGACACACCTCAGAAGATTATTACCACCACACACAACCGTTCTATTTGTGACTTTGCATGAACTTTTAACATCTTTTATTTTCACCCCCACTCCACTATCTGCTCTGGCACTCTGGTTCCCATCCCCCTGCAAATCTAGTTTAAACCCTCCCCAATAGCACTAACAAACCTCCCTGCAAGGATATTGGTCCCCTTGTAGTTCAGGTGTAACCCGTCTCTCTTGTACAGGTCCCACCTGCCCCAGAAGAGGTCCCAATGATCCTGAAATCTGAAACCCTGCCCCCTACACCAGTTCCTCAGCCACGTGTTCATCCGCCAGAGCATCCTATTCTTACCCTCAGTGGCACGTAGCACAGGTAGCAATCCTGAGATTACCACCCTCGAGGTCCTGCTTTTTAACTTCCTACCAAGCTCTCTATACTCACTGTCCAGGACCTTCTCACTCTTTCTTCCTACATCATTGGTACCGATGTATACCATGACACCTGGCTGATCACCCTCCCACTTGCTGTGCTGTGCATGCAATCAGAGACATTCCTGACCCTGGATAACATATCTGGACAAGATCTTGAAACACCACGCGTCAGAAAGCTCCTGCTGAGAAGTGTGAATGGGATTCACTCAACTATAGGACTTACTCAACTATAAACTTAGTTGCTAGATTCCTGATTTATTTTTAAAAGAAAATGCTAATTTTTGTCAATATACAACGTTCCCTTGGTACTCATTTTCCAGATAGCTCATGAAAATGTCTTTTCTTTACCTCTTTTTTCACCTTAAATGTCTTTCTGGGACCTGTGATTTAGAGTTTGGAGATTGATTGAGGGCTCCAGCTCTTTGCTGTCTCCAAGAAGATTCTGGGAAGCGAGAGTATACTCAGATAGTCTTCGGGACAGGGCGCAAGCCATATTCGAATCTGTTTTTGCCGGTTAAAGTGTCAATGAATATTGAGATATCGAGGCGAATGTGGAAGGCAAGTGAAGAGTTCAGTGTCTCCCTTTTGATCGCTGCTGGAGAAGGAACCTGTGAGTGGCCTGTTGCTATGTGGCTTGCTGTGGTATGCAAGTATCTGAATGGTGTTTGTTAGTGGTTGATATTCTTGTTCCATTTTGTGTGGGGAGGGGTTTTTGGGGGTTGATGATCACGATGTGCAGGGGGGTTGGTTTGGTGTTTCTCTCTAAACAACTTCCTAAGAACTTCATGTTCTTTCTATGTTCCATTGCTATCTGTGAAGAGGAATTTCAGAGTTGATAATACATGCTTTGATAATAAATGAAGCTTTGACCCTTTGAACTTTTTCTCACAATTTAATCAGACTCAGATTTAGATTTAAGTATCATAAGTACTTATTGTACTGTACACAAGCCTTTGGCATATGTAAAAAACAATCTGAAAAGTGAAGATGCTTTCAAAAATAATGAAATGAGAAGTTTCTGTATCTCAAAAAATTACTATAAAGAGCAGAAAACAGTAAAAATCTAAATCAAGTCAATGTTTGGTGTGACAACCCCTTGCCTTTAAAACTGCATCAGTTATCTTGCCACAGTTCTTCTGCAGACTTTGACTGTCTTGCTTGCTTCTGCCTCTCCAGATAATCCCAGACAGTCTTTATGATGTTGAGATCAGGGCTCCGTAGAGACCATACCATCTGAAACCATATAAAGACTTTTATAAACCATATAAACCATAACCAACTCACTCACTCAGGCAGGCAGGCCACCTACTCCAGCACAGGCCACCTCTGGGCCTCCAGCCTCAGACTTGCAGACATCGAGCCTCCAACTTTCAGACACACTGACTCAGTGGATATGGGCATTGCTTGAGTTTATTGCCCAACCCATGCAGTTCTTGTGAAGGTTGTGGTATACCAGCATGCGGGACCACGTCAGTCTGTGTGGTAACAGGATTCCTACAGTGACAGAGTTTCAATTCTAGATCCTGTAATAATGAAGGAACAACAAACTTCTGCTATGTCTCATTGTTCAAAGTTCGATGTAAGTTTATTATCAAAGTGCATAAGTCACCATATACAACCCTGAGATTCATTTTCTTGCAGGCATACTCAATAAATCTATAGAATAATAACAATGCATTTGTGCCAGTCGTGCATGCAGCCTGTTACAGCCGTTCCGATCAGTATTCTTACTTTTTTCTTCTTACTTTTTAACTTACATTATTTTTTGTATTTTTTTTTCACGGTAACACGTCGAAGCTGTATCCTCTCTAGCATGCTGGTAGAAAGAGTTTTATTTGGGTTTTTAGCGCTGGAAATAGTTACATTCTGACAAGTCGCATTAGCGGGACAGAAGCATGTTCGCATTGTTTATTCCAGGGACCAGCTGCTTGCGCTTATGCCGGCCGGTTTAGCGAGCAGAGCAGCAGACACCCCTGCTGAAATCTGGAGGAAAACACACAGAGGATGCAGAGGGGGATCACAAAGTCGAGGAAAGAGGACCGGGTCGAGACAACAGAGACTTATGAAGAAGAGGAGTTCGGTGGGTAATAAAATGGATGAGTTCACGGTGCTAGCCAGGAGTCAGAGAGCAGTTCGGGAGAGCAGTGTTATGTGTTTCACTGGAACAGGGCTGCACAAGGACATACCCGATCAAAACTTTTCCATGGACTGCTTCCAGACCGTTCGGGCTGACCAGAAGTGCACTGAGAGCGGTAAGCATAAAGGAGTTGGGTGCTTACTGTTCTGGTTAACAACAGATGGTGCAATCCGGGTCATATTACGATCGAGGAACGTGTTTGTAGACCGGATATTGAACTTTTTACTGTTGGACTTCGGCCATATTCCACAGAGATACAACACTGTATCGGGAGGTCATTCCTGCCTGTGGCCATTGAACTTGCAGCTCCTCCCGTGGAGGGTCAGACACCCTGAGCCAATAGACTGGTCCTGGACTTATTTTCCATCTGGCATAGTTTGCATTTTGTTGTTTGATTGTTTGTGGCTTTTGTATTGCTATATTTATGCTCTATTTTTGGTTGGTGCGGCTGTAACAAAACCCAGTCTCCCTCGGGATCAATAAAGTATATCTATCTATCTGTCTGTCTGTCTATCTATCTATCTATCTATATCTATAACAGAATCAATGAAAGACTGCACCGGCTTGGGTGTTCAACTAGGGTACAAAAGTCAACAAACTGTGCAAATTCAAAAAGAAAGATATAATAAATAAATAAGTAATAAATATTGAAAATTTGAGATGAAGAGTCCTTGAAATTGAGCCCATAGGTTGTGGGAATGGATCAGTGATGGAGCAAGTGAAGTTGAGTGTAGTTATCCTGTCTGGTTCAAGAGCCTGATCAAACATACAGGGAAGTGTGTCATTTGCGTTAGCGAGCAACACAATTTAAGGATGTGCTGGGAGCAGACCACAAGTGTTGCCTCATATTCTGGCACCATATACACACAATGCTTGGTAGAACAATAACAACAGCAATAAAAGCCCCTTTCCTCCCTCCCATCCACCTACCTACTCACAGACAGTCCTCGAACCCCAGGCAGGACTCCAACCACCAATAGATTCACAGATATCTGGCCTCAGACTCGCAGACCCGGTGGACGTTGGGCCTCAACCTCCGATTGGCCTTCAGGCTTCGATCAAAACCGATTTGAATATCTATTCTTCAAATGAGCCTTCAGGAAGAAGGTACAGAAGCTTCAGGACTCATCTCACCAGGTTCAATAGCAATTATAATCCCTCAATCATTATGCCCTTGAACCAAAGGGGATAACTTCACTCAACTTCACTTGCCCCATCATTGAAATGTTCCCACAACCAATTTCAAGGGTCCTTCATCTCATTATCTCAATATTTATTGCTTATTTATTTATGATTATTATTTCTTTCAGTTTGTATTTCGCACAGTTTGTTGTTTTTTGCACTCTGGTTGAACGCCCGAGTTGCTGCAGTTTTTCATTGATTCTGTTACGGTTATTATTCTATAATGGATTATTGAGTATGCCTACAAGAAAATGAATCTTAAGGTTGTATGTGTTGACATATATGTGCTTTGATAATAAATTTACCCTTTATCACCAAAGAGGTGCCTTTCTCATTGCTACCATCAGGGAGGAGGTACAGGAGCCTGAAGGCACACACAGGGATGGCTTCTTCCCCTCTACCATCCGATTTCTGAATGGACATTGAACTGGTGCATGAACACTATTTTTGCTCTCTTTTTGCACTACTTATTTAATTTTATATACATTACTGTAATTTATAGTATATTTTGTGTATCGCACTGTAATGCTACCACAGAACAACAGATTTCATGACATTCTGTATATCAGTGATATTCAACCTGATTCTGATTTCTTCTGGTAAGATAGCAGCTTGCTTAGATGCAGGGGCTTCTACGGGGCCAACCAAAGGTGTTACTAAATACATTTTTCAGAATTGCAAGATTCTGCTGGACATAAGCAACTTAAAGTACTGCAGGTCTACCTCATCAATGAGTTGCTCATTGGTGGAGAAACTGAAGGAACTGGTCTTAGTTTGGACCATGCTGCTGGCTGCTACGGAAAGGTGGTGTGCAGTCTAATGGTAAGGGATTGCCTTAGTCACTTTTCTTCTGATCTCAAGACCCTATTGGACATTGGTAATGTGGAATGCTGCAAGTCTGTTTCACAGTTTATTGACAGACTAACGGCAAGGGAGCTGTTTGGCCTCAATCTGTGGTGTCACCCGTTTACAGCCATCCAGGAGAGAGGCGTTGAAGTTGGTGTGCTCCACTGGAGGCGGTGTGTGCAGCATCCAGTCAGGACTTGGTGCTATCCCCCTCAAGTGTTCATTAGCAGAAAACAAGTGTATTGTGCTTGACTGCAGACTGCTGCAACATTCATGGAGTCAGGGATTTGGATTTTTTTTTGTGTGACTGCATTTTACTGGTATCTTATATGTGCTATTTGTGCCTTGTGCTGTGTGTAACTATTGATACTGTGTTTTGCCCCTTGGCCCCAGAGTAACATTGTCTTGTTTGGTTGTATTCATAGGGATTCATGTACGGTTGAGCGGCAATTAGACTTGAATTTGACTCTGATTCTGACTGAAAGGATGGTATCTATGTGGAATAAGGTGTAAGAGAAAGTGGTTGTAGCAGGTACATTAAAAACTTCTCAACAACAGTTGAACAGCTGCATGGATTAGAAAGGGTTAGAAGGCTAAGGCCCAAATACTTGCAAACGGCACTGGCTTGGATGGGGCATCTTGGCTGGCATGAACCAAATGGGCCAAAGGGACTTTTCTATGTTATATAATTCAATAACCTCATTACTGAGTGTGATTAGGAGATTCTGGTGAGGGAGAAGTGAGTCATGTTTGGGAAAAAGAGGAAGGGTGAGGGGAAAGAGCAGCAAGTACCAGAGAGACATTATATAATGATTAATAAACCAATTGTTTGGAATCAAATAACCTTGCCTGGTGTCTCAGGGTTGGGTGTGTCTGCACCCGGACCACCTCCAGCCACTGACACTCCTTCTCTGCCACCTGTCTCGCACCCCTTCCACAGCGCCCCACCCTCGCCACTCCCAACATCCTTTGTTTCCCCAAGATTTACAAACTCGTTCACCCCTCCACGTTGACAAATACAATACCGTGCAAAAGTCTTAGGAACTTTTGTGGCTCCAACTTTTGCATAGTACTGTGTAATTGAATAATAAATCTATTCTCAACTTTAACTTTGAACTAATGTGACTCCCTAAATCTTAAGTGATCATACTGCCAAGAGAACAGAGGTGGAGAAATTCAAGTACTTCCTTTAGTAAATATCCCTGCCTGCTCCCTCATCTCACCAGGACAAGGCGGGGATTAATGTTCACAGTCAAATGCCAAACACAACTTCTGTATTTATCTAATGTCAGTTCATAGTGTGGAACTCATCAAGACTGTTTTCCCACTGTCACAAGACTCTTGTACATTGATGGTGAAATCTTGACCTCATAACCTGCCTCACGGTGACCCTTGCACCTTACTTTCCCTGCTAAAGTTCAAAGTTCATAGTAACATTATTATCAAAGTACATATATATCAACCTATGCATCCCTGAGATTCAGTTTCTTGCAGGATTATTCAATAAATCCATAGAAAAATAACCATAACAGAATCAATGAAAGGCTGCACCAGCTAGGGTGTTCAACCAGTGTGAAAGACAACAAACTGTGCAAATACAAATGAAAGAAATTATAATGATAAATAAATAAGAAATAAATATCTAGAACATGAGATGAAGAGTCCTTGAAACTGAGTCCATCAGTTGCGGGAACGTTTCGATGATGGGCCAAGTTAAGTTAAGTTGAGTGAAGTTAACTCCTCCTGAGGCGTCTGTACCTTCTACCTGATGCCAACAGTGAAAAGAGAGCATGGCCTGGGTTGGAAAGGAGTCCTCATGATGGATGCTGCTTTCCTGTGTCAGTGTTCCGTGTAGATGTGCTCAATGGTGGGGAGGGCTTTGCCCCTGATGGACTGGGCCAGACCCACTACTTTTTGTAGGATTTTCCATTCAAGGTCTTTGGTATTTCCATACCAGGCTGTGATGCAGCCAGTCAATATACTCTCCCCCACACCCCTATAAAAGTTTGTCAAAGTTTTAATGGTCATGCCAAATCTTCGCAAACTCCTAAGGAAATAGAGGCATTGCCGTGCTTTATTTGTAATTTCAGGACAGGTCCTCCAAAATGATAACACCTAGGAATTGAAAGCTGCTGACCCTCACCACCTCTGACCCCCCCCCCCCCAATGAGGACTAGATCATGAACCTTTGGTTTCCTTCTTCTGAAGTCAATAATCAGCTCCTTGGTCTTGCTGGCATTGAGTGAGAGGTTGTTGTTGTGGCACCACTCAACCTAAGAGCTGACCCCCTCTCTTTCCCCTCTTCACCATTTCCTTCTCTCACTCACCTCCTTACCTGACCATCACCTCCCTCTGGTGCTCCTCTCCCTTCCCTTTCTTCCATGGCCTTCGTTTTTTTCCTATCAGATTTCCCTTTCTGCATCCCCTTATCTCTTTCGCCAATTTACTTCCCAGCTCTTTACTTCACTCTCTCCCCCCTCCCAGTTTCACCTATCACCTACTACCTTGTATTTCTTCCTTCCCTCCCCCCACCTTCATACTCTGACTTCTCATCTTTATTCCCAGTCCTGATGAAGGATTTTGGCCTAAAATATTGACTATTTACTCTCTTCCATGGATGCCGTCTGACCTACTGAGTTCCTCCAGATTTCTAACATCTGCAGATTTTCTCTTGTTTGCAACTGCATTCTGAGAATCAGGTTTATTTTCACTTACTTACATGCCTGTAAAGTAGAAGCAGGTTCACAGGTTTGGTAAGTAAGACAGAAAACACCCACTACGAATAAGCACTGTAACCAATTATTTACAAACAGTAAAAGTTTTGACCAAACGTCCTCTTCCCCTCAAGTTACACAAACTACAAAACTAAATATTCGACAAAAAGACACTTCGCTGAGAGTGTGAGTGGGCTGTCTAAGTCTGGAGCAAACTTTCCCAATTGTTCCTCAGCACCAGTCACGACCTCACTGTGAAATGGGTCCTGGGGATGAAGTAGAGAGACCGAGCCCCCTGTATGTGCTATTCTTATACCCCTGTGGGGTATAATCGATGACCAGCATGATGGAACTGCTTTCGACCAACAAGTAAACTAACCCTCATATAATAATGCCATGAAATATGCTACCTTTGAGGCAACAGTACAGTGGAATAGCATAAAATTACTATAAATGACCAAATAAATAAATATTGCAATACAAAAGGGAATTGTAAATAGTGTTTATGGGCCATTCAGAAATCGGATGGTGGAGGAGAAGCTGTTCCTAGATCACAGGGTGTGGTTCTTCAGGCTCCTGAACCTCTTCCTTGATTTGACTAATGAGAAGAAGTCATGTCCCAGATGGTAGGGTCCTTAATGGCGAAAACCGCCTCTTCAAGATGTCCTTGATGGGGGAGAATTGTGGCCGTGACGGAGTTTGCTGAGTCCACAGCTCTCTTCAGGATCTTGTGATCCAGGGCACTGGAACCCCGTACAAGGCTGTGATGCAACCAGTCAGAGTGCTCTCCACTGTGGTGGCTGTCCATCGTGTCTGATGGCAGCAGACCTGTGCCGGAGAGTTTTTAAAGTGCAAAAGCCCTCGTACTGGGCAGTTCCACTCTCTCGACCTCAACAGTCTGGGTCCAGTGGTACAATCAAGTGTCACAAACCGGGATCTTGCTTGTTTGCAGTGGGTAACCGTGATGACTTCTGTGCCTCGTCATACCCTTCGCTCTCCACGCAGCGTTGCAGTACTCCCTTCCTGGCCATGGACCTCACTGTAGATCTCATCTGCCCAGTCCATTTCGATCTGACTTTGCATGCTGGAACAGGCATGTCCTACCTCACTGGGGTGTGAGGCCACCGGCTCCTCGGAACTGGTTTCGCCCGCCTGTTGAAACGGTGTACCAGGGTGAGGCCACTGTCACAGGCAAACAGCTACTTGGAGCCACAGGTGAGGGCTGAGGGTCCGGTGAGGACCACAGGTGAGTGAGCTGCCCCAGAATGGACATGACAAGCCTCTTTGCCAGAGCTGCTACCTATCCCTGGACACTCTTTACACCCCCATCCACGGTACATCTATAGAAATGTGCAAGTCTTCCATGACATAACCTATCTCCTCACACCTCTAACAAAGCAGAGCTGCTGGCACGCCTCCTTCATGATTACATCGATGTGGTAGGTTCACAGTAGATCCTCAGAGGTATCGACACCCAAGCTGTTCACTCCTGACCCCTCAATGAGGATCGATGTCTGTGTTCTCCCAACTTCCCCCTTCCTGAAATCCACAGTCAGTTCCTTGGTCTTGCTGACATTCAGTTTGATGTCATTGTTACAACATCACTCAATTAGCCAATTATCTCTCACTCCTCTTTACCTTCTGAGGTTTTACCAACATCAGCAAACTGGGACACGATATTTCTTATTGCAATTTACTATATTGATGCTTTGAAGTAATCTTATGGATGGCTTGCATGGCAATAATAATCCCTTTTCCAAAGCAACACACACAAAATGCTGGAGGAACTGGATAGCTTAGAAAAATAGAGGGCTATGGGTAATTTCTAAAGTCAGTACATTTTTGGCACGGCATTTGTGGGCTGAAGGTCCTGTATTGTGCTGTTGGTTTTCTATGTTTCTATAAACTCAGCAGGACAGACAGCTTCTCTGCAGAGGGATAAACAGTCAACATTTATGGCTGAGGCCCTTCTTCAGGACTGGAAAAGAAGTGTGAAGATTCCACAATAAAAATGGTGGAGGATAGGTGGAAGGTGACAAGTGAAGCCAGGTGGGTAGGAAAGGTAAAGGGCTGGAGAGGAAGGAACCTGATAGGAGAGGAGAGTGGATCATAGGAGAAAGGGAAGGAGGAGGTAGGTGAGAAGAGGTAAGTGGCTAATTTCCAATTCCATTTCGAAGACTCGCTGTAGAGCAGGGTGCCACTAAAGAGTTAACAGCATGTGTTCAATCCTAAACTCTCGCTGACCTTGCTAATGGTTTCTGTCTGGGGGCAGCTCTTTGAGAAAAGGCCAAGACTGAATTGTATTGCTCTGGACCACAGCCAGGCTTTCCATCACTCACAGGCACACTCTTTCCTGCCCCCACCCCTCTCTCTCTCTCTCTCTCTCTCTCTCTCTCTCTCTCTCTCTCTCTCTCTCTCTCTCTCTCTCACTCTCTCTCTCTCTCTTTCCCTTCCTCTCTCCGCCTCTCACTTTTTCTCTCCTCCTCCTACTCTCTTTCTCTCACTCTCCTCCTCTTCTCCCTTTCCCTCTCTCCCATCCTCTCACTTTGTCCCCCCCCCTCACATTCTACCTTTCTCTCTACCCCACCCCCTATTATTTTTAATTTCCCTATGTCCTGTAGATTCTATCTCCAACAAGCCAGGCGGCCGGCAGGGGATGCGAGTGAAATTCGCCGGGCGCACCGCGCACACGGTCACCGGCAGCTCAGTTTGATGGCGCGGAGGGCGACGGAGGGCCTGGGGATTGTAATCCGCACGTGTCTGGCCCGTGGGCGTGTTTGTCCCGCACAGCAACGGGACAGACTTGGCTCCAGAGCACGATGCTGCAGCCGTTTCCCCAGCAGACTGAAACCATGTGGGCTCTTCCCCCTTTTCATCGTGCACCAGTAACTGGCCGGTTGCCATAGCAATCCTCTGGTGTATTCGGATTACAGCCGGGAGCCGGGATCAAAGCGCAGGCATCATAAAAGGAACAGTGTTAGTGTAGAGCTGCTCTCCAGGAGAATCCCCGAGGGTGGTGGTGCACGTGATACACAGAGGGCCATGTTGTTGCCTGTTCTCTGACCCCAGTCGTGTAAACAAGTGCACACTTCGCCCAGGCGCTGAATGGCTTTGATTATGAGACCATGTGCGAACGCTGCCAGGGAAAGTCTCCAGGCAGCCAGTCTCCCCGTCATACCATCTACCATCAGATGTGGCTGACACGTCTACACACACACACACACACACACACACACACACACACACACACACACACACCACAGAAACACACAAACACACCACACAGAAACACACACACAGACACACCCGCTCACAAACACAGTCAACACACACATTCACCACACGCACACACGCACATACACTCATCACACACACATATGCATACAGCACACCCACACGCACTCAGATGCACTATACACTCAAGTACATACACACACACACCACACACACACACACCCACACACACACACACACACACACACACACACACACACACACTGACCACACCCACACACTGAGATGCACTATACACTCAAGTACATACAGACACTCACCACACACACACACTCTCATACACACACCACACACACTCACCACACACACACACACACACACACACACACATTCACTCACCACACCCACACACACTCAGATGCACTATACACTGAAGTACATACACACACTCACCACACACACACTCTCTCACACACGCACACACCACACACACACACTCTCTCACACACACACGCACTCACTTCACACACCCCACACAGACACACACACACACACACACACACACACACACACACATTCACTCACCACACCCACACACACTTAGATGCATTATACACTCAAGTACACACACACACACACTCATTGAAATGGAGTACCTCAAAGGAAAGATTGAATAGGTTAGGACTGTATTCCCTGGAATGTAGAAGATTGAAGAAAGATTTGATAGAGATTTACAAAATAATGAGGGGTATAGATCAGATAAATGCAAACAGCCTTTTTTCACTGAGTTTGGGTGGGACTACAACCAGAGGTCATGGGTTAGGGATGACAGGTGAAACTTCTAGAAGTTTCAATAGGTACATTTAATGTCAGAGAAATGTATAAAATATACATTCCGAAATTCTTTTTCTTTGCAAACATGCACAAAAACAGAAGAGTGCCCCAAAGAATGAATGACAGTTAAATGTTAGAACCCCAAAGTCCCCCCAGCTCCCCCCACCCACGCATAGCAGCAGCAAAGCAATGACTCCCCCCTCCCCCACCAGCAAAAAAAGCATCAGTGCCCCCCACCAAACACTCAAGTGTGCAGCAAAGCATCAGTAAAGACACAGACTTGCAGTACCCCAAAGACTACTCATTCACCTGGTAATTCGACATACCACAGGCTCTCTCTCTGTCCCCAAGGGAAAAAGAGATGACCCAGTTTCACAGCGAGAGGGGAGATATAACAAAGTAACTCACCAATTTATGATGTTAAAAGTCTGTTGCATCGCTTTTTCCAAGCTCTGTGCCCAAAGAACTCAGGTTTCTGGGTACACAGCCAGCAGCCAGCTTGCTGTTTTCGAGCTTCTGTCTCCCACGACGCATCGATTTCTTGCGGAGGCACCGACCTCGAGTCCGCCCGCCTCCAGAGCCACCAAATCCTGGAACCCCGAAGGCGTGCGAGTCTTCTAGGCTGCGTCCTTGGCATATTGAAAATAGGCTGGTCGTGAGACCCCCAAGAGCAGGTCCTGTTCCCACAAAGAACCAAAGTCAGCATGTATCTCCAGTTCAGGGTCTTCAAAAGAACGCTGAAAAGGAAAAAAAAATTAAGGATAGAAGTAGAGCTGTGTCCAAAGATGCAAGCAAAGTTGTCGGCGTTAGGTGCCATTGTGCTCCTAAGCTCCAACTTTTAAGGTAAACATGAGAAGAAACTTCTTCGCCCAGAGGGTGATGAGAGAGTGGCATGAGCTGCCAGTGCAAGTGGTGGATAATTTCAATGCTTAAAGAGAAATTTGGATAGGTACATGGATGGGAGGGCTATGGAGGGCTGTCGTCCAGAAGCAGGTTGATAGGAGTAGGCAGCTTAAATAATTTGGCATGGACTAGATGGGCTGAAGGGCCTGTTTCTGTGTTGAATTTCTCTATGAAGGTATACAGATTCACATGCACTCTCACACACATCAATACACTCATATAATTGTCATAAATTGCTTGAACTCATATTGAATTGAATTGTATATGTGAGGAGTAAGAATCTTTACATTACTTCTCCATATGTGTATGACTAAAAACATAAATGCAGATCACAAGATAAGAATGCTGATATAAATAGACATATGCAAACATATAACCGAATAGGAGCACTAGCAAATACAAACAACAATATAACTGAACACATATGCACACACACGAGTGGTGTAAAAATTCAAGTTGTCATAATTTTGCATAGAGGCAAAACAACACAAACTTTATATTACTATTAACTGCCTTTGTAATATGATCTCTTTTGCTAACTGCAGTACTTAAATTGCCAAGTCTATATCTCCTACAGTCAAATGTACTTTACAACATCTGTGTGTGTCTGTGCAAGTCGGGAAGTTTGCATTCCTGCCTGTAAGGAGTTTGTACATTCTCCCCGTAACTGAGTGGGTTTCCTCCCACAGTCCAAAGGTATACCAGTCGTTAGATTAATAGGCATTGTAAATTGTCCATTGATTAGCCCAGGGTTAAATCAGAGGATTGTTGGGCGGTGCAGCTCGTAAAGCCTGTTCCACACTGTATGCCAATAAAATAAATACATAAATACATAAAACTGCAAACAACAGGAAGTCTGCAGATGCTGGAAATTCAAGCAACACACATAAAAGTCGCTGGTGAACGCAGCAGGCCAAGCAGCATCTCCAGGAAGAGGTGCAGTCGACGTTTCAGGCCGAGACCCTTCGTCAGTATAATACATAAAACTGAACATCTTTAAGTGTAAGTGTATATGTATAATAGTGTATGTGTGCGTGTGTCTGTGTGTGTGCGCGTGTCTCTGTGTGTGTTTGTGTTTGCGTGTATGTGTGTGTTTGCGTGTATGTGTGTGTATGAGTGTCTGTGTGTGTGTATGTTTGTGTGTGTGTGTGTGTGGTTAGTGTGTATATGGTGCATGTGTGTGTATGTGTGTGTGTGTCCGCACGTGTGGTGAGTGTGTGTGTTGAGTGTGTGTGTGTGTGTGTGTGTGTGTGTGTGTGTGTGTGTGTGTGTGTGTATGTGGTGTGTGTGTGTGTGTGTGTGTGTGTGTGTGTATGTGCTGAATATGTGTGTGTGGTGAGTGTATGTATGGTGTAAGTGTATATGTATAATAGTGTATGTGTGCGTGTGTCTGTGTGTCTGTATGTGTGTCTGTGTGTATGTGTGTACATGTGTGCGTTTGTGTTTCTGTGTGTGTGTGTGTATTTATGTTTATGTATGTTTGTGTGTGTGTGTGTGTGTCTATGTGTGTGTGTGTGTATATGTGTGTGTGTGTCTATGTGTGTGGTCTGTGGTGCATGTGTGTGTGTGTGAGTGTCTATGTGTGTGCATGCATGTGTGTTGCATGTGTAATTACCCAGAAACTGCCACTACTTCCCTTCCAAAAAATCAGATTTTCCTTTCCCTAGTGCTTTTCCTCATGGATGTCCCCACGTACAACAAAATGTGCCGCTGCTTTGAACTGAGGAGCATGGAGCATGGAGCAGGATCTACATTCAGGAGATCCTCGAAATGACACAGCTGCTCCAGCACAGCAAAGTGAGTGATGATCTAAATCCGGACACAGCCATCTGAACCGTAGGGAATGGCACAGCTCATCTGTTCTCAGTGGACACCTGCTCCCAGTGAAACCATTCCAGATAGATCTGACCAGCACTCCTGGGCAATGCTGAACTGCCTGAAGCTCTTTCATAGTCATACAGTAAGGAAGAAGGCCTATCCACCCATCTAGTCCTTGCTGAACAAGATGCCCAACTAAGCTGGTCCCGTTTGACCACCATAGGCCCATATCCCTGTAAATCTTCCCTATCCAAATGTCTTTTAGCTGTTCAACCTTTTCAACCTTTTCCTCTGGCAACTCGTTCCATATACGCCCCACTCCCTGCAGAAAGAAATTCGGAACCAGGTTCAGTACCCTGACATATGAAAACCCTACAAAAGGTGGTGGATATGGCCCAGTCCGTCACAGGTAAAGCCCTCCCCACCATTGAGCACATCTACATTGGAGCAGTGCTGCAGGAAGGCAGTACCGATCATCAGGGACCCCCACCACCCAGGACATGCTCCCAACTCGCTGCTGACATCAGGAGGAATGTACAGGAGCCCTAGGACCCACACCACCAGGTTCAGGAACAGTCATTACCCCTCAACCATCAGGGTCTTGAACCAGAGGTGATAACTTCACTCAACTTCACTCACCAATCACTGAAATGTTCCCTTAATCTATGGACTCACTTTCAAGAATTCTTCATCTCATGTTTTCAATATTTATTGCTTATTTATTATTATTAGTTCTTTATTTTTGTATTTGCAGTTTGTTGTCTTTTGCACACTGGTTGAAAGCCCAAGTCGATGAGGTCTTTCATTGGCTCTGTTATGGTTATTATCCTATTATGGATTTATTGAGTATGCCCACAAGAAAATGAATCTCAAGGTTATATATAGTGACATATATATCGTATGTACTTTGATTATAAATTTACTTTGAACTTTGAAAGGTGTTGCTTTGCAGCAGCACTACAGTGCAATATGTAAAAATTATTATAAACTACAGTGAGAATACATATAAAAATAAATAAATAGTTCAAAAAGAATAAAATGATGAGGTAGCGTTCATGGCTTCATGGACCACTCAGAAATCTGTGATGCTGAGAGCACTGGGACACATTGTCCGTGACGTAACCTGGGGTTGTCGAGTGTTTCGGGTCTTTAATCATTAGACATCCTGGCCCAGGTGAGCCAGCCAGGATTGACCAGGCCCTGGCTTGTGTCCCAGCAGCGTTGGTCCGCGGGTCACACCTCTTGATCCATAACCGTCTGGAGGCTCACTCAGCAGCCTCTGTGACGGTCCTGGTGGCTCTTCTCTTTGCAGCCCCTGTAATGCCAAGGAGAGAGCAGGTTCTCCACAGCGAGCAACATGATCTGAAAAATTTGCTGCCACGTGACATTAGATTATATTAGATTAGACACAATCCAAGGAGCTATCCTGAGCCCAACACATTGATACATTTACAAGGAAGACACCAAGTGACTATATTTCATTATGAGTTGAGGAGATTTGGTATGTCACTAAAGAAACTCTACAGATGTACTGTGGAGAGCATTCTAACAGCTGCATCACTGTCTGGTGTTGCCTTGACCCCAGCATCTGCAGAGTATTTTGTGTTCACTGTCTGGTGTGGAGGCTCCGATGTATCGGATCAGTGTCTCCGATGTACCGGATCACTGTCTCCGATGTACAAGATCTGAAGAGACTACAAAGGGTTGTAGAGTCAGTCAGCGTCAACTGAAGTACAAACCTCCCCGGCGCCGAGGACACTGTCAAGAGGTTGTTCCTCAAGAAAGCAGCATCCATCGTTAGGGACCCTCTCATGCCCTCTTCTCATTGTTACCATCATGGAGGAGGTACAGAAGCCTGTAGCCACACACTCAACTATTCAGGAACGGCTTCTTCCCCTCTGCCATCAGGTTTATGAACACTACCTTAAAGATGAATTTTATTTGTCACATGTACATCAAAACATACAGTGAAATGCATCATTTGCTTCAACAACCAACACAGTCCGAGGATGCTCTGTGTACAGACCACGAGAGTCGCTGTGCTGCCAACACCAGCATAACATGGCCACAACTTATGAAATGGCACGATGGACGCTGACAGATGACTGAATACAGGCGTGGAAGAACAGACTCCCATGTTGAGTCAGAAACAAGGGAACCTGACTGAATGACACCGTGAACTGAATCATTTACAAAACAAACACAAGGACCCCATGATAAGAGCTAACTGGGGGTCCACTTTAAATAAATAACAGTAAGCTGAAAAATATTGCCAGTCAAAGTAAACTTCACAAGATTAAACAGAAATCACAAGGGACTTGGGGGTCCTCGTGCAGGGTCCCCTAATGGTTAATTTGCAGGTTGAGTCGGTGGTGAGGAAGCCAAATGCGATGTCAGCATTCATTTCAAGAGGACTAGGATATAAAAGCAAAGTTTTAATGTTGAGGCTCTAAAAGGAACTGGTGAGTTTTGTCAGCAGTTCTGGGCCTCTTATCTGAGAAAGAATGTGTTGACGTTGGAGAGGGTTCAAAGGAGGTTCACGAAAGTGACTCCAGGATTGAAAGGCTTGTCATTTGATGGCTCTGGGCCTGAACTCACTGGAATTCAGAAGAATGAGGGATGACCTCATGAAACCTATTGAATGTTGAAAGGCCTCAATAGAGTGGATGTGGAGAGGATGTTTCCAAGAGCATGGGAGGCTAAGGCCAGAGGACACAGTCTCAGGATAGAGGGGCATTCTTTAAGAACTAAGATGAGGAGGAATTTCTTTAGCCAAAGAATGGTGAATCTCTGGAATTCATTGCCACAGGTGGCAGTGAGGGCAAGTCATTGGATGTATTTAGGATAGGGGCTGATAGGTTCTTATTTGGTCAGGACATGAAGGGATACGGGGAGAAGGCAGGAGATTGGGGCTGAGAGGGAAAATGGATCAGCCATGATGAAATGGCAGAGCAGAGTCGATGAGCCATTTGGCTTAATTCTGCTCCAAAATCTTATGATCTTATAGTTTTAATGACTGTAGATAAGATGACAATTAACAAATACAGGTGCAAGGCTGGCAGGGATCATGACAACTAACCCTCCCATGAATATCTTTTTGTACTTTGGGAGGAAACCAGAGCACCTGGAGGAAATCCACATGGTCACGGGGAGAACGCACAAACTCCTTACAGACAGCAATGGGAATTCAACCCGGGTCGGTGATCCCTGGTACTGTGAAGTGTTGTGCTAACCACCGCGCTACCATCCTACCCTCACAGTTTCCTTTCTGCAATATTTATTTTAATTTTATAACAAGTTGTAGCAATTTCCCTAATATTCCACTGCACAGTTGCCACAAAGCAGCAAGCTTCACGAAGGTCCTTGCATTTGAGTGATCTCTCTCTCCCTTGATGCTGTCAGTGGGTGGTGCTAGAACAAGGTTTAATCAAAGCAAATTGTAGATTTAGACTCCAGTTTGTTTTTTATGATGTGTTCTAGTCCTGGTCACTCTTTTTCTGTTTTACTTATGAGCCATTTTGAATCGGGGAGGCCTGCAGCTAATGAACACTGAGCTGAACTGAACTGAAATATGCCTTTTGAGTTTGTGCTTTGTATCCTGTGTTTTTTGTGCATAGTTTGCATGTGTGGGGAGAAGGGATTGATGTTTGATGTTTTTCTTTAAACAGGTTAGATCTTTGTTTTGTGGCTGACCGCGGGGAAGACAAGTCTCAGGGTTGTATATTGCATACTTACTTTGATAATGAATGTACTTTGAATCTTTATGTCAGTGATAATAAACCTGATTCTGTTGATATTTTAAACTTTTGGGAAAGCAGGTGAAGCTCCCAGCAGCAAACAGGAAGGTCTGAGCCAACACTCACCTGTCAACCAGCATCACTGCAACATCAAACGCTGCTGTGAGATCATGCTACTGGTTTAAAATGGTGCTACTGAACTTGGTCAACCCAAAGCAAGAAATATGACTAAATACCTTATTAATAATGTATTTTCTGTGCAAAATTGTGGTAAACGATCTCCACAAACAATGGAGACATGAGTGAAGGCAAGGCTGACTCGAGGGTAGAGACATGCAGGTGCGATGCAAAGTCAGAGCATAGCATGTTCGAGAGGAAGTGGTCAGAGTAAGGTCGAGGCACGTTCAAGACAGAGACAGAGATGGAGTCGGAGTGAGCGAATTGAAGAGGAGTCGATACAGAGGAGTTTTGGAGCCTGTCCACCTAAACCAAAGGTGAGATTTGATTGATCTGGGCACTGGGCTGATTTGGAAAGGTTGCATACAGGCCAAAATGTAGCAGTGGGGTTGAGACTCAGAGTGGTGGGGCCCTTTCTCTCTCTTTTTCTCTTTTAATTGAGTTCTGTCTGGTTTCTTGTTCTGTGGCTGCCTGTAAGCAGGTGGATCTCAATGTTGTATCATTTATACATACTTTGATAAAAAATGTACTTTTATTTTGAACTTTGCACTTTAAATGCTGTGCATTAATTAGCCGTCATGTGATATTGAAAGCCCTAGTAAAAGTAGGCATGCAGAGAATATTTCCAGTAGTGGGGTAGTCTAGGACCAGAGGACACAGCTTCAGAATACAAGAAAGTTTCTTTAGATCAGAGATGAGGAGGAATTTATTTAGTGGTGAACCTGTGGAATTCATTGCCACAAACAGCTGTGGAGGCCAAGTCATTGTGGACATTTAAAGCAGATTTTATTGGTTTGTGATTAATGAGGGCTTGAAAGGTTATAGGGAGAAGGCAGGATAATGGGCTGAATGGCCTATTTCTGCTTCTATGTCTTATGGTCTTATAGAGTCATAGAGCACTATAGCACAGAAATAGACCCTTTGACCCATCTAGTCAATGCCAAACTATTATTCTGTCTACTCCCATCCACCCACACTGGGACCATCGCCCTCCTTACTCCTCCCATCCAGGTACCTATCCAAATGTCTCTTAAACATTGAAATCGAATCCTCATCCACCACCTGCACTAACAGTTCATTCCACACTCTCACCACCCTCTGACAGAAGAATTTCTCCTCATGATTCTCTTAAACTTTCACCTTTCACCCTTAACCCATGACCTCTCGTTGTAGTCCCTCCCAACCTCAGAGTTTCCTCTTGCAAGGCTGCTTGCATTTACCGTATCTAAACCCCTCATAATTTTATATACCTCTGTCAAATCTCCCCTCATTCTCTTACACTCCAGGGAATAAAGTCCAAACCTATTCAGATCCTCAAGTCCTGGTGATGTACTTGTAAATTTTTTGTGCTCTTCAATCTTATTGATATCTCATTAGATTACAGTCCTGTGCAAAGGTCTCAGCCACATATGCATATCAAGGGTGCCTGAGACTTTGCACAGCAGAGAGCCAGTTTGTAAATTGGGTGGGAGCAAACCATGTTGGGAATGGCGAGGGTGGAGCACTGTGGGACAGGTGGCAGAGGGAAAGGTGCAGACACACCCAGCCCTGAGACCCCGGGCAAGGTCATTTGATTCCAAACAATTGGTTTATTGATCATTACAGAATGTCTCTCTGGTGCTTCCCGCTCCCTCCCCTCTCCCTTCCCCTTTTCCCATCTATGATTCCCTCTCCCTGACCCCTTCCCAATCTCAGTCCAAAATAGAGACCCATATCAGAATCAGGTTTATCATCACTCACATATGTCATGAATTTGTTTCTTTTTGTTTCAGCAGTACAGTGCAATACACAAAATTACTACAGTACTGTGCAAAAGTCGTGGGCACCTTAGCTGTATATACGAGGGGTGATTGATAGGTTTGTGGCCTAAGATAGAAGGAGTCAATTTTAGAAAACCTAGCACATTTATTTTTCAGCATTGTCCCCTCCTACATTTACACACTTAGTCCAGTGGTCGTGGAGCACACGGATCCCTTCTTTGTAGAAATCGGCGTCTTGGAACTCCACAAGTTATCCACAGCAGAGGTGATTGATAAGTTCGTGGCCTAAGTAGAAGGAGATGAGTTATTAACTTCAAACTTTCTGCACAATCACTCAAAGTGTTGAACTGCATGTGCATGTAACGAGAGCTGTATAACTCATCTCCTTCTACCTTAGGCCACGAACTTATTAACCACCCTGATGTAGACCACTTTCTGGAGGCCCAAGACGCCGACTTCTACAAAGAAGGGATCCATATGCTCCATGACCTGCTGTACTAAGTGTGTAAATGTAGAAGGAGACTATATTGAAAAGTAAATGTGCTAGGTTTTCTAAAATTGACTCCTTCTACCTTAGGCCACGAACTTATTAATCACCCCTCGTATGTACGTGCCTCAGACCTTTGCACAGGACTGTACAGGTTACGGTTGGTAAATTGTGGGCATGTTGTGTTGGTGTCAGATGCAGATGCCACTTGCGGGCTGTGCCCAGCACAATTCCTGGACTGTGTTTGTTGTTGATGCTAATGATGCCTTTCTCTGTATATTTCAATGCTTTAATGCACATGTGACAAATAAAGCTTATCCTTATCTTTATTGATCCGCTCTTTAACCTTAAGTGGTGCTGTAGCAATGCCGGCCTTTAATCTCAATTATTGGAGCTCTAAAATGCTATCCCTAGTCCCTGATGCAACTCCTGACCTCAGCTCAGCATCATCGATTCTGCCTTCTGTGGGAGCACATCCCAGGGAAAGTGCACAGTTACACTCGACCCTGGTGGAAATAATGCACTTTCCACGGAGCCTCCTGGGCCTTCCCGCTGTGGTAAAACACGCACTTTGTTCTGATATAATGCCCTGCCAGTTGTAAGTGGTATCATGTGTTCTTGCTTTATGTACAGGCAGCATGCTTCATTCCCTAGATACGCCGATGAAATAATGGCAGCTAATGAATTCAAAGCTTAATAATGTCACTCAAACAGAAGCAGCACTCTTGATCCTTCCTCCTAGCCAAGAAACCATTCTTCCTCTTGAAAAACAAAACCACCTCTTCAATAAAATGTCCAAATTTCACTTCCTTTTTACAGATTACTCCACTTCCTTCCTAAAAAATGTATTTTTTTGCTGTTCGGTAGGCTTTGCAAATATTGACACCGCAGCAAGCAGGCATGTGCTGCCAAGCATGTCAACCCTAGTCCCTTTTGTGAACACAACTGCGGAAAATTAATCACCACAGCAGTTCCGTATAGTTCATGAGAGGAGAGGATATTTCAGTGCGTGGAGCAGGTGGGGGTGGGCTTAGGGTTAGGGAATCACCATTCACAAGCATTTTGAGATAATGTACTCCTCTCTTCGTCACCACAATTAATACACCAGTTGCCCTGGAAACAAAGACAAGGAATCCTTAAAAGAAATGTGCCCGACTACAGATGGGCTTTTAACCTTATCATGCAACTTCTGTGCATTTTGACAACTCTGTCAATTTCGAGAAGTTGGGAAAGTTTTTTTTTGCTCCGTTACAATACAGATGGAGGCCATTTGGCCCATCAAATTAACGTTGGATTTGAAGAGTCATTCTATCTATCCAATTCCTTACACTACACTACCGTGTGATGGGAATTGATCCCAGGTCACTGGTACTGTAAAACATTGTGCTAACCACTACACTACAGTGCGATGGGAATTGAACCCGGGTCACTGGTACTGTAAAGTGATCTACTAACCATTACACTACCTAGCAAGTATTTGTAGGAAAAAGCAACACACTTAAAATGCTGGAGGAACTCAGCAGGTCAGGCAGCATCTATGAAAATAAATAAACAGTTGACGTTTCGGACCAAGGCCCTTCTTCAGGACCGAAAAGGAAGGGAGAAGATGCCAGAAGAAAGAGTTGGGGGTGGGGTTGGGGAAGGAGGATAGCTGGAAGGTGACAGGTGAAGCTAAGTATGTGGAAAAGGTAAAGGGCTGGAAAGGAAGGAATCTGTAAGGAGTGGAGAGTGGACAATAGGAGAAAAGGAAGGAGGAGGGAACCCAGGGGGAGGTGATAGGCAGGTGAGAAGAAATAAATAGTCAGAGTGGGGAATAGAGGAAGGTGGAATGAGGGGGGTATTTGGTTACAGGAAACAGAAATGATATTCATGTGGTGGCCATTACAGAGACTTGGATGGCTCAGGGACAGAAATGGTTACTTCAAGTGCAGGGTTTTAGATGTTTCAGAAAGGACAGGGAGGGAGGCAAAAGAGGTGGGGGCATGTCACTGTTTATCAGAGATAGTGTCACGGCTGCAGAAAAGGTGGATGTCATGGAGGGATTGTCTATGGAGTCTCTGTGGGTGGAGGTTAGGAACAGGAAAGGTTCAATAACTTCACTGGGTGTTTTTTATAGGCTGCCCAATAGTAACAAGGATATCAAGAAGCAGATAGGGAAACAGATCCTGGAAAGGTGTAATAATAACATAGCTGTTGTGATGGGAGATTTTAATTTCCCAAATATTGATTGGCATCTCCCTAGAGTAAGGGGATTAGATGGGGTGGAGTTTGTTAGGTGTATTCAGGAAGGTTTCTTGACACAATGTGTAGATAAGCCTACAAGAGAAGAGACTGTACTTGATGTGGTATTGGGAAATGAACCTGGTCAGGTGTCAGATCTCTCAGTGGCAGAGCATTTTGGAGATAGTGATCACAATTCTATCTTCTTCACAATAGCATTGGAGAGAGATAGGAACAGACAAGTTAGAAAAGTGTTTAATTGGAGTATGGGGAATTATGAGGCTATCAGGCAGGAACTTGGAAGCTTAAATCGGAAACAAATGTTCTCAGGGAAAACTACGGAAGAAATTTGGCAAATGTTCAGGGGATATTTGTGTGGAGTTCTGTACAAGTACATTCCAATGAGAAAGGGAAGTTATGGTAGAGTACAGGAACCGTGGTGTAGTAAATCTAATCAAGAAGAAAAGGAAAGCTTACAAAAGGTTCAGAGAGCTAGGTAATGTTAGAGATCTAGAAGATTATAAGGCTAACAGGAAGGAGCTTAAGAAGGAAATTAGGAGAGCCAGAAAGGGCCATGAGAAGGCCTTGACGGGCAGGATAAAGGAAAACCCCAAGGCATTCTACAAGTATGTGAAGAGCAAGAGGATAAAATATGAAAGAACAGGACCTATCAAGTGTGACAATGGGAAAGTGTGTATGGAACCGGAGGAAATAGCAGAGGTATTTAATGAATACTTTACTTCAGTATTCACTATAGAAAAGGATCTTAGTGATTGTAGTGATGACCTGCAGCAGACTGAAAAGCTTGAGCATGTAGGTATTAAGAAAGAGGATGTGCTGGAGCTTTTGGAAACCATCAAGTTGGATAAGTCGCCAGGACTGGATGAGATGCACCCCAGGCTACTGTGGGAGGCAAGGGAGGAGATCGCTGAGCCTCTGGCGATGATCTTTGCATTATCAATGGAGACTGGAAAGGTTCCCTTATTGGAGAAAAGGAGTAGAGATAGCCCAGGAAATTATAGACCAGTGAGTCTTACTTCAGTTGATTGATGGAGAAGATCCTGAGAGGCAGGATTTATGAACATGCAGTGACTAGTGGGGTACCGCAAAGCTCAGTGCTGGGACCCCAGTTTTTTACAATATACAAACGGTATATTAATGATTTAGACGAGGGAATTAAACGCAGCATCTCCAAGTTTGTGGATGACACAAAGCTGGGCAGCAGTGTTAGCTGTGAGGAGGATGCCAAGAGGATGCAGGGTGACTTGGATAGGTTAAGTGAGTGGGCAAATTCATGGCAGGTGCAATTTAATGTGGATAAATGTAAGGTTATCCACTTTGGTGGCAAGAACAGGAAAACAGATTATTATCTGAATGGTGGCCGGTTAGGAAAAGGGGAGGTGCAACGAGACCTGTGTGTCATTGTACACCAGTCATTGAAAGTGGGCATGCAGGTACAGCAGGCGGTGAAAAAGGCGAATGGTATGCTGGCATTCATAGCAAGAGGATTCGAGCACAGATGCAGGGAGATTCTACTACAGTTGTACAAGGCCTTGGTGAGACCACACCTGGAGTATTGTGTGCAGTTTTGGTCCCCTAATCTGAGGAAAGACATCCTTGCCATAGAGGGAGTACAAAGAAGGTTCACCAGATTGATTCCTGGGATGTCAGGACTTTCATATGAAGAAAGACTGGATTGACTAGGCTTATAGTCGCTTTAATTTATAAGATTGAGGGGGGATCTTATTGAAACGTATAAAATCCTAAAGGGATTGGACAGGCTAGATGCAGGAGGATTGTTCCCGATGCTGGGGAAGTCCAGAACGAGGGGTCACAGTTTGAGGATAAAGGGGAAGCCTTTTAGGACCGAGATTAGGAAAAACTTCTTCACACAGAGAGTGGTGAATCTGTGGAATTCTCTGCCATAGGAAACAGTTGAGGCCAGTTCATTGGCGATACTTAAGAGGGAGTTAGATATGGCCCTTGTGGCTAAAGGGATCAGGGGGTATGGAGAGAAGGCAGGTACAGGGTTCTGAGTTGGATGATCCGCCATGATCATACTGAATGGCGGTGCAGGCTCGAAGGGCCGAATGGCCTACTCCTGCATCTATTTTCTATGTTTCTATGTTTCTAACATTTGGAAAGGTATAATATGACTAGGAATAGTCAGCATGGCTTTGTCAAGGGCAGGTTGTGCCTTACGAGCCTGATTGAATTTTTTGAGGATGTGATTAAACACAATGATGAAGGAAGAGCAGTAGATGTAGTGTATATGGATTTCAGCAAGGCATTTGACAAGGTACCCCATGCAAGGCTTATTGAGAAAGTAAGGAGGCATGGGATCCAAGGGGACATTGCTTTGTGGATCCAGAACTGGCTTGCCCACAGAAGGCAAAGAGTGGTTGTAGACAGGTCATATTCTGCATGGAGGTCCGTAACCAGTGGTTAACCGTGCCTCAGGGATCTGTTCTGGGACCCTTACTCTTCGTGATTTTTATAAATGACCTGGATGAGGCAGTGGAGGGATGGGTTAGTAAGTTTGCTGATGACACAAAGATCGGGGATGCTGTGAATAGTGTGGAGGGCTGTTAGAGGTTACAGTGGGACATCGATAGGATGCAAAACTGGGCTGAGAAATGTCAGATGGAGTTCAACCCAAATAAGTGTGAAGTGGTTCATTTTGGTAGGTCAGATATGATGGCAGAATATAGTATTAATGGCAGTGTGGAGGATCAGAGGGATCTTGGGGTCCGAGTCCATAGGATACTCAAAGCAGCTGCGCAGGTTGACTCTGTGGTTAAGAAGGCGTATGGTGTATTGGCCTTCATCAGTCGTGGAATTGAATTTAGGAGCCGAGAGGTAATGTTGCAGCTATATAGGACCCTGATCAGACCCCACTTGGAGTACTATGCTCAGTTCTGGTTGTCTCACTACAGGAAGGATGTGGAAACCATAGAAAGGATGCAGAGGAGATTTACAAGGATGTTGCCTGGATTGGGGAGCATGCCTTATGAGAATAGGTTGAGTGAACTCGGCCTGAGTGAGAGGTGACCTGATAGAGGTGTATAAGATGATGAGAGGCATTGATCGTGTGAATAATCAGAGACTTTTTCCCAGGGCTGAAATGGCTGCCACAAGAGGGCACGGGGTTAAGGTGCTTGGGAGTAGGTACAGAGGAGATGTCGGGTAAGTTTTTTACACAGGGGGTGGTGAGTGCGTAGAATAGGTTGCAGGCAACGGTGGTGGAGGCGGATATGATAGGGTCTTTTAAGAGACTTTTGGATAGGTACATGGAGCTTAGAAAAATAGAGGGCTATGGGTAACCCCAGTAATTTTAAGGTAGGGACATGTTCAGCACAACTTTGTGGGCCGAAGGGCCTGTATTGTGCTGTAGGTTTTCTATATTTCAATCAAGTTGGAAGCCACTCAGACGCAATACAAAGTATTGCATCCCTACCCTGAGGGTGGCCTCATCTTGGCACAAGAGGAGGCCATGGATCGACACCTCAGAATGGGAATGGGAATCAGACTTAACGTGTTCAGTCACTGGGAAGTCCTGCTTCTGGTGGATGGTGCAGAGGTGCTCAATGAAGCAGTCTCCCAATTTATGACTGGTGTCACCAATGTAGAGGAGACCACATAGGGAGCAATGGATACAATAGACACCCCAGCAGATTCGCAGGTGAAGCATTGTCGGGAAAGGAAATAGAATAGAATAATGTAAAAAGCTGTACATTAACAAAGACTGACAAACAGTCATGGTGCAAAAGAGGACAAACTGTGCTATTAAAAACTATACAGAGAAGATGAGTTGTAAAGTGTCCCTGGAAGAGAGTCTGAGGGTTGTGAGGCAGTTCAGCGTTGTGATGAGTGAAGTTAACCACAGCGGTTCAGAAGCCTGGTGGTCATAGGTATTAAGTGTTCTGAACCTGTTGGTTGGGATGTAAGGCTGTGCACCTCCTGCCCGATGGTATTGGTGAGAAGAGAGCCAGGTCTGGATGGTGGAAATTGGATGAGGTATCATCTTAGGATGACCATTTGGCTTACAGCCAACAATACAGTTTAAATGTAGAAACCACAGCAACCACTGCACAGACAGCACACTTCTGAAGGGGAAGCTTGCATTACCACCTTCCCAAGGGCCATAAACGCAGTCCTTGCGAGTGAGACACACTTAGAAGAAAATAAAAAGATGTGAGAAATTAGTTGAATAATAAGCTCTTGCCAGTCGGCTGGAGGTGACTGTGGTAACTGACACTCCTCAGATACACCACCAAAACTTTTACACTCGCCTTGTACAAGCAGACAGAGCAACACACACAAAACACTGGACGACAGGCAGCATCCATGGGGACAAGTGAACAGTCGACATTTTGTGCTGAGCCTCTTTGTTGCGACAAACCAAGAAACAAACATAAATGCCATTGTATTTCTTTATTTTCCTGTGAATGCCTGTAAGAAAATGAATCTCAAGGTAGTATGTGGTGACGTGAACAGTTCTGTGAAAAGTCTTAGGCATATATACAAACGTATATAGCTAGGGTGCACAGTAGCTTTATGTATTGTACTGTACTGCTGCT
>NC_092391.1:61975123-62004920 GCF_030028105.1 Mobula birostris | reverse complement strand
AGAATTTAGTACCACAGTTAGCAACATGTCTGTAGTAGTTCGAGACGTGTCCCGTTCACCTAGTGTGGTACCACAGTTAGAAACATGTCTGTAGTAGTTCGCGAGGTGACCCGGTTCACAGAGTGTAGTAACCTCAGTTAGAAACATGTCTGTAATGGTTCCAGAGGGGACACGGTTCACAGAGTGTAGTACCACTGTTAGAAACATGTCTGTAGTAGTTCGACAGGTGACCCGGGTTACAGGGTGTAGTACCACAGTTAGGAACAGATTCGTAGTAGTTCGAGTGCTGACCCAGTTCTCAGAGTGTAGTTCCTCAGTTAGAAACATATCTGTAGAAGTTCGAGAGGTAACCCGGGTTACAGAGTGTAGTACCACAGTTAAAAACATGTCTGTAGTAGTTCGCGAGGTGACCTGCTTCACAGAGTATTGTACCACAGTCAGAAACACGTCTGTCGTAGTTGGAGACTTGACCAGGTTCACAGAGTGTAGTACCACAGCTAGAAACATGTCTGTAGTAGGTCGAGACGTGACCCTGTTCACAGAGTGTGGTACCACAGTTAGAAACATTTCTGTAGTAGTTCGAGAGGTGACCCGGTTCACAGACTGTTGTACCGCAGTTAGAAACGTGTCTGTAGTAGTTCGAGAGGTGACCCAGTTCACAGAGTGTAGTACCACCGTTAGGAACATGTCTGTAGTAGTTCGCGAGGTGACCCGGTTCACAGAGTGCAGTACCTCAGTTAGAAACACGTCTGTCGTAGTTCGAGACGTGACCCTGTTCTCAGAGTGTAGTTCCTCAGTTAGAAACATTTCTGTAGTAGTTCGAGAGGTGACCTGATTCACAGAGTGTTGTACCGCAGTTAGAAACATGTCTGTAGAAGTTTGAGAGATGACCCGGTTCACAGGGTGTAGGTCCGCGGTTAGAGATATGTCTGCCGTAGTTCGAGAGGTCACCAGGTTCACAGAGTGTAGTACCACAGTCAGAAACCTGTCGGTACTAGTTTGACTGTTAACCCCGGGTCACAGAGTGTTTACCACAGTTAGAAACAGGCTTCAAGTAGTTTGAGTGGTTACCCAGATCACAGAGTGTAGTTCCTCTGTTAGAAACATGTCTGTAGTAGTTCGACAGGTGACCTGGTTCACAGAGTGTAGTACCTCAGTTACAAACATTTCAGAAGCAGTTCGAGAGGGGACCCAGTTCAGAGAGTGTAGTACCACTGTCAGAATCATGTCTCTCGTAGTTGGAGATGTGACCCGGTTCACAGAGTGTAGTTCTTCAGCCGCAAACATGGCCATACTAGTTCCAGAGAGGACCCAGTTCACAGACTGCAGTACCACCGTCAGAAATATGTCTGTCGTAGTTCGAGACGTGATCCGGTTCACGGAGTGTAGTTCCTCATTTAGAAACATCTCTGTAGGAGTTCGAGAGGTGACCCGGTTCACAGAGTAGTAGCGTAGTTAGAAACATGTCTGTAGTAGCTCGAGAGGTGACCCAGTTCAGAGAATGTAGTACCACAGTTAGAAACATGTCTGTAGTTGTTCGAGAGGTGACCCGGGTTACAGAGTGTTGTTCCTCAGTTAGAAACATGTCTGTAGTAATTCGAGACGTGATCCGGTTCACGGAGTGTAGTTCCTCATTTAGAAACATGTCTGTAGTTGTTCGAGAGGTGACCCGGGTTACACAGTGTTGTACCTCAGTTAGAAACATGTCTGTAGTATTTTGAGGTGTGACCCGGTTCTCAGAGTGTTGTACCATAGTTAGAAACATGTCTGTAGTAGTTCGAGAGGTGTCTCAGTTCACAGAGTGTCGTACCAGAGTTAGAAACAAGTCTGTAGTAATTCGAGATGTGATTCGGGTTCCATAGATTAGTTCCTCAGTTAGAAACATTTCTGTAGAGTTCGTGAAGTGATCCCGTACACAGAAAGTAGATCCGCAGTTTGAAACATGTTTGTCGTAGTTCCAGAGGTGACCTGGTTCACAGAGTGTGGTACCACAGTTAGGAACATGTCTGTACTAGATCGAGAGGTGACCTGGTTCACAGAGTTTAGTACCACAGTTAGAAATATGTCTGTAGTGGTTCGTGAGGTAACCTGGTTCACAGAGGGTAGTTCCTCAGTTAGAAACATGTCTGTCGTAGTTTGAGACATGATCCGGTTCACAGAGTGTAGTTCCTCAGTTGGAAACATTTCTGTAGTAGTTCGAGAGGTGACCCGATTCACAGACTGTTGTACCGCAGTTAGAAACATGTCTGTAGTAGTTCGAGAGGTGACCCGATTCACAGACTGTTGTACCACAGTTAGGAACATGTCTGTAGTAGTTCGAGAGGTAATCAAGTTCACAGAGTGTAGTACCAGAGTTAGGAACATGTCTGTAGTAGTTCGAGAGGTGATCCAGTTAACAGAGTGTAGTACCACAGTTAGGAACATGTCTGTAGTAGTTCGACAGGTGACGTGGTTCACAGAGTTTAGCACGTCAGTTACAAAACATTTCAGAAGCAGTTCGAGAGGGGACCCGGTTCAGAGAGTGTAGTACACAGTCAGAATCATGTCTCTCGTAGTTGGAGGACGTGACCCGGTTCACAGAGTGTAGAACCAATGTTAGAAACATGTCTGTAGTAGTTTGAGTGTTTTCCCGGTTCACAGAGTGTAGTTCGTCAGTTAGAAACATTACTGTAGTAGTTCGACAGGTGAACTGGTTCAAAGAGTGTAGTACCTCAGTTACAAATATTTCAGAAGTAGTTCGAGAGGGGAACCGGTTCAGAGAGTGTAGTACCACAGTCAGAATCTTGTCTGTAGTAGTTCACGAGGTGACCCCTTCACAGAGTGCAGTACCACAGCTAGAAACATGTCTGAAGCAGCTGGAGAGGTGACCCGGTTCACAGAGTGTTGTCTCAGAGTTAGAAACATGTCTCTAGTAGTTCACTAGGTGACCCGGTTCACAAAGTGTAGTACCTCAGTTCGAAACAAGTCTGTAGTAGCTCGAGACGTGACCCGGTTCACAGAGTGTAGTACCGCAGTTAGAAACATGTCTATAGTAGTTTGTCAGGTGACCCGGGTTACAGGGTGTAGTACCACAGTTAGGAACAGATTTGTAGTAGTTCGAGTGCTGACCCAGTTCTCAGAGTCTAGCTCCTCAGTTAGAAACATGTCTGTAGTAGTTCGAGAGGTGTTCCGGTTCACAGAGTGTAGTACCACAGTTAGAAACATGTCTGTAGCAGCTCGAGACGTGACCCTGTTCACAGAGTGTAGTTCCTCAGTTAGAAACATTTCTGTAGTAGTTCGAGAGGTAACCTGATTCACAGAGTGTTGTACCACAGTTAGAAACATGTCTGTAGCAGTTCGACAACTGACCTGGTTCACAGAGTGTAGTACCTCAGTTACAAACATTTCAGAAGTAGTTCGAGAGGGGACCCAGTTCAGAGAGTGTAGTACGACAGTCAGAATCATGTCTCTCGTAGTTGGAGACCGTGACCCGGTTCACAGAGTGTAGTTCCTCAGCCACAAACATGGCCATACTAGTTTCAGAGAGGACCCGGTTCACAGAGCGCAGTACCACCGTCAGAAACATGTCTGTCGTAGTTCGAGAGGTGTCTCAGTTCACAGAGTGTAGTACCAGAGTTAGAAACAGGTCTGTAGTAGTTCGAGAGGTGATCTGGTTCACAGACTGTAGTACCTCAGTTACAAACATTTCAGAAGTAGTTTGAGTGGTGACCCAGTTCTCTGAGCGTATTTCCACAGTTAGAAACATGTCGGAAGTAGTTCGAGAGGTGACCCGGTTCACGGACTGTAGTACCACAGTTAGCAAAATGTCTGTAGTAGTTCGAGACGTGACCCTGTTCTCAGAGTGTAGTTCCTCAGTTAGAAACATTTCTGTAGTAGTTCGAGAGGTGACCCGATGCACAGACTGTTGTACCGCAGTTAGAAACATGGCTGTAGTAGATCGAGAGGTGACCCAGTTCACAGAGTGTAGTACCAGAGTTAGAAACATGTCTGTAGTAGTTCAAGAGGTGACCCGGTTCACAGAGTGTAGTACCACAGTTAGGAACATGTCTGTAGTAGTTCGAGAGGTGATCCAGTTAACAGAGTGTAGTACCAGAGTTAGAAACATGTCTGTAGTAGTTCGAGAGGTGACCCAGTTCACAGAGTGTAGTCTCAGAGTTAGAAACATGACTCTAGTAGTTCGTGAGGTGACCCGGTTCACAGAGTGTGGTACCACACTTAGGAACATGTCTCTAGTAGTTAGAGAGGTGACCCGGTTCACAGAGTGCAGTACCTCAGTTAGAAACACGTCTGTAATTGTTCGAGAGGTGACCCGGTTCACAGAGTGTTGTACCGCAGTTAGAAACATGTCTGTAGTAGATTGAGAGGTGACCCGGTTGACAGAGTGTAGGTCCGCAGTGAGAAATATGTCTGCCGTAGTTTGAGAGGTCACCAGGTTCACAGAGTGTAGTACCACAGTCAGAAACATGTCTGTACTAGTTCGACAGTTGACCCGGGTTACGGAGTGTTGTACCACAGTTAGAAACAGGATTCATGTAGTTCGAGTGTTTTCCCGGTTCACAGAGTGTAGTTCCTCAGTTAGAAACATTTCAGAAGTAGTTCGAGAGGGGACCCAGTTCACAGTGTGTAGTACCACAGTCAGAAACATGTCTCTCGTAGTTGGAGACTTGACCAGGTTCACAGAGTGTAGTACCACTGTTAGCAACATGTCTGTAGTAGTTCGAGACGTGTCCCATTCACAGAGTGTGGTACCACAGTTAGGAACATGTCTGTAGTAGTTCGAGAGTGGACACGGTTCACAGAGTGCAGTACCACAGTTAGAAACGTGTCTGTAGTAGTTCGCGAGGTGACCT
This sequence comes from Mobula birostris, assembly GCF_030028105.1. Taxonomy (NCBI): domain Eukaryota; kingdom Metazoa; phylum Chordata; class Chondrichthyes; order Myliobatiformes; family Myliobatidae; genus Mobula; species Mobula birostris. The sequence goes on along the minus strand of NC_092391.1, from coordinate 62,000,070 downwards.
GGTTCACAGAGTGTAGTACTTCAGCTAGAAACATGTCTGAAGTAGCTCGAGAGGTGACCCGTTCAGAGAGTATTGTCTCAGAGTTAGAAACATGTCTCTAGTAGTTCGTGAGGTGACCCCGTTCACAGAGTGTAGTACCTCAGTTAGAAACATGTCTCTAGTAGTTCGTGAGGTGACCCCGTTCACAGAGTGTAGTACCTCAGTTAGAAACATGTCTGTAGTAGTTCGAGAGGTGACCCAGTTCACAGAGTGTAGTACCACAGTTAGGAACATGTGTGTAGTAGTTCGAGAGGTGATCCAGTTCACAGAGTGTAGTACCACAGTTAGGAACATGTCTGTAGTAGTTCGAGAGGTGATCCAGTTCACAGAGTGTAGTACCACAGTTAGGAACATGTCTGTAGTAGTTCGAGAGGTGACCCGGTTCACAGAGTGTAGTACCACAGTTAGGAACATGTCTGTAGTAGTTCGAGAGGTGTCTCAGTTCACAGAGTGTCGTACCAGAGTTAGAAACAAGTCTGTAGTAATTCGAGATGTGATTCGGGTTCCATAGATTAGTTCCTCAGTTAGAAACATTTCTGTAGAGTTCGTGAAGTGATCCCGTATACAGAAAGTAGATCCGCAGTTTGAAACATGTTTGTCGTAGTTCCAGAGGTGACCTGGTTCACAGAGTGTGGTACCACAGTTAGGAACATGTCTGTACTAGATCCAGAGGTGACCTGGTTCACAGAGTTTAGTACCACAGTTAGAAATATGTCTGTAGTGGTTCGTGAGGTAACCTGGTTCACAGAGGGTAGTTCCTCAGTTAGAAACATGTCTGTCGTAGTTTGAGACATGATCCGGTTCACAGAGTGTAGTTCCTCAGTTAGAAACATTTCTGTAGTAGTTCGAGAGGTGACCCGATTCACAGACTGTTGTACCGCAGTTAGAAACATGTCTGTAGTAGTTCGAGAGGTAATCAAGTTCACAGAGTGTAGTACCACAGTTAGGAACATGTCTGTAGTAGTTCGAGAGGTGATCCAGTTAACAGAGTATAGTACCAGAGTTAGAAACATGTCTGTAGTAGTTCGAGAGGTGACCCGGTTCACAGAGTGTAGTACCACAGTTAGGAACATGTCTGTAGTAGTTCGACAGGTGACGTGGTTCACAGAGTTTAGCACGTCAGTTACAAACATTTCAGAAGCAGTTCGAGAGGGGACCCGGTTCAGAGAGTGTAGTACACAGTCAGAATCATGTCTCTCGTAGTTGGAGACGTGACCCGGTTCACAGAGTGTAGAACCAATGTTAGAAACATGTCTGTAGTAGTTTGAGTGTTTTCCCGGTTCACAGAGTGTAGTTCGTCAGTTAGAAACATTACTGTAGTAGTTCGACAGGTGAACTGGTTCAAAGAGTGTAGTACCTCAGTTACAAATATTTCAGAAGTAGTTCGAGAGGGGAACCGGTTCAGAGAGTGTAGTACCACAGTCAGAATCTTGTCTGTAGTAGTTCGAGACGTGATCCGGTTCACAGAGTGTAGTGCCACAGTTAGAAACATGTCTGTAGTCGTTCGAGAGGTGACCCGGTTCACAGAGTGTAGTCTCAGAGTTAGAAACATGTCTCTAGTAGTTCACGAGGTGACCCCTTCACAGAGTGCAGTACCACGGCTAGAAACATGTCTGAAGCAGCTGGAGAGGTGACCCGGTTCACAGAGTGTTGTCTCAGAGTTAGAAACATGTCTCTAGTAGTTCACTAGGTGACCCGGTTCACAAAGTGTAGTACCGCAGTTAGAAACATGTCTGTAGTAGTTCGTCAGGTGACCCGGGTTACAGGGTGTAGTACCACAGTTAGGAACAGATTTGTAGTAGTTCGAGTGCTGACCCAGTTCTCAGAGTCTAGCTCCTCAGTTAGAAACATGTCTGTAGTAGTTCGAGAGGTGTTCCGGTTCACAGAGTGTAGTACCACAGTTAGAAACATGTCTGTAGCAGCTCGAGACGTGACCCTGTTCACAGAGTGTAGTTCCTCAGTTAGAAACATTTCTGTAGTAGTTCGAGAGGTAACCTGATTCACAGAGTGTTGTACCACAGTTAGAAACATGTCTGTAGCAGTTCGACAACTGACCTGGTTCACAGAGTGTAGTACCTCAGTTACAAACATTTCAGAAGTAGTTCGAGAGGGGACCCAGTTCAGAGAGTGTAGTACGACAGTCAGAATCATGTCTCTCGTAGTTGGAGACGTGACCCGGTTCACAGAGTGTAGTTCCTCAGCCACAAACATGGCCATACTAGTTTCAGAGAGGACCCGGTTCACAGAGCGCAGTACCACCGTCAGAAACATGTCTGTCGTAGTTCGAGAGGTGTCTCAGTTCACAGAGTGTAGTACCAGAGTTAGAAACAGGTCTGTAGTAGTTCGAGAGGTGATCTGGTTCACAGAGTGTAGTACCTCAGTTACAAACATTTCAGAAGTAGTTTGAGTGGTGACCCAGTTCTCTGAGCGTATTTCCACAGTTAGAAACATGTCGGAAGTAGTTCGAGAGGTGACCCGGTTCACGGACTGTAGTACCACAGTTAGCAAAATGTCTGTAGTAGTTCGAGACGTGACCCTGTTCTCAGAGTGTAGTTCCTCAGTTAGAAACATTTCTGTAGTAGTTCGAGAGGTGACCCGATGCACAGACTGTTGTACCGCAGTTAGAAACATGGCTGTAGTAGATCGAGAGGTGACCCAGTTCACAGAGTGTAGTACCACAGTTAGGAACATGTCTGTAGTAGTTCGAGAGGTGATCCAGTTCACAGAGTGTAGTACCACAGTTAGGAACATGTCTGTAGTAGTTCGAGAGGTGACCCGGTTCACAGAGTGTAGTACCACAGCTAGGAACATGTCTGCCGTAGTTCGAGAGGTCACCAGGTTCACAGAGTGTAGAACCACAGTCAGAAACGTGTCTGTACTAGTTCGACTGTTGACCCGGGTTACGGAGTGTTGCATCACAGTTAGAGACAGGATTCAAGTAGTTCGAGTGTTTTCCCGGTTCACAGAGTGTAGTTCCTCAGTTAGAAACATGTCTGTAGTAGTTCGACAGGTGACCTGGTTCACAGAGTGTAGTACCTCAGTTACAAACATTTCAGAAGCAGTTCGAGAGGGGACCCAGTTCAGGGAGTGTAGTACCACAGTCAGAATCATGTCTCTCGTAGTTGGAGATGTCACCCGGTTCACAGAGTGTAGTACCACAATTAGAAACATGTCTGTAATTGTTCGAGAGGTGACCCGGTTCACAGAGTGTAGGTCCGCAGTTAGAAATATGTCTGCCGTAGTTCGAGAGGTCACCAGGTTCACAGAGTGTAGGAAACTGTCAGAAACATGTCTGTAGTAATTCCAGACGTGATCTGGTTCACAGAGTGTAGTTCCACACTCAGAATCATGTCTGTAGTAGTTCGAGAGGTCACCAGGTTCACAGAATTTAGTACCACAGTTAGCAACATGTCTGTAGTAGTTCGAGACGTGTCCCGTTCACCTAGTGTGGTACCACAGTTAGAAACATGTCTGTAGTAGTTTGCGAGGTGACCCGGTTCACAGAGTGTAGTAACCTCAGTTAGAAACATGTCTGTAATGGTTCCAGAGGGGACACGGTTCACAGAGTGTAGTACCACTGTTAGAAACATGTCTGTAGTAGTTCGACAGGTGACCCGGGTTACAGGGTGTAGTACCACAGTTAGGAACAGATTCGTAGTAGTTCGAGTGCTGACCCAGTTCTCAGAGTGTAGTTCCTCAGTTAGAAACATATCTGTAGAAGTTCGAGAGGTAACCCGGGTTACAGAGTGTAGTACCACAGTTAAAAACATGTCTGTAGTAGTTCGCGAGGTGACCTGCTTCACAGAGTATTGTACCACAGTCAGAAACACGTCTGTCGTAGTTGGAGACTTGACCAGGTTCACAGAGTGTAGTACCACAGCTAGAAACATGTCTGTAGTAGGTCGAGACGTGACCCTGTTCACAGAGTGTGGTACCACAGTTAGAAACATTTCTGTAGTAGTTCGAGAGGTGACCCGGTTCACAGACTGTTGTACCGCAGTTAGAAACGTGTCTGTAGTAGTTCGAGAGGTGACCCAGTTCACAGAGTGTAGTACCACCGTTAGGAACATGTCTGTAGTAGTTCGCGAGGTGACCCGGTTCACAGAGTGCAGTACCTCAGTTAGAAACACGTCTGTCGTAGTTCGAGACGTGACCCTGTTCTCAGAGTGTAGTTCCTCAGTTAGAAACATTTCTGTAGTAGTTCGAGAGGTGACCTGATTCACAGAGTGTTGTACCGCAGTTAGAAACATGTCTGTAGAAGTTTGAGAGATGACCCGGTTCACAGAGTGTAGGTCCGCGGTTAGAGATATGTCTGCCGTAGTTCGAGAGGTCACCAGGTTCACAGAGTGTAGTACCACAGTCAGAAACCTGTCGGTACTAGTTTGACTGTTAACCCGGGTCACAGAGTGTTTACCACAGTTAGAAACAGGCTTCAAGTAGTTTGAGTGGTTACCCAGATCACAGAGTGTAGTTCCTCTGTTAGAAACATGTCTGTAGTAGTTCGACAGGTGACCTGGTTCACAGAGTGTAGTACCTCAGTTACAAACATTTCAGAAGCAGTTCGAGAGGGGACCCAGTTCAGAGAGTGTAGTACCACTGTCAGAATCATGTCTCTCGTAGTTGGAGATGTGACCCGGTTCACAGAGTGTAGTTCTTCAGCCGCAAACATGGCCATACTAGTTCCAGAGAGGACCCAGTTCACAGACTGCAGTACCACCGTCAGAAATATGTCTGTCGTAGTTCGAGACGTGATCCGGTTCACGGAGTGTAGTTCCTCATTTAGAAACATCTCTGTAGGAGTTCGAGAGGTGACCCGGTTCACAGAGTAGTAGCGTAGTTAGAAACATGTCTGTAGTAGCTCGAGAGGTGACCCAGTTCAGAGAATGTAGTACCACAGTTAGAAACATGTCTGTAGTTGTTCGAGAGGTGACCCGGGTTACAGAGTGTTGTTCCTCAGTTAGAAACATGTCTGTAGTAATTCGAGACGTGATCCGGTTCACGGAGTGTAGTTCCTCATTTAGAAACATGTCTGTAGTTGTTCGAGAGGTGACCCGGGTTACACAGTGTTGTACCTCAGTTAGAAACATGTCTGTAGTATTTTGAGGTGTGACCCGGTTCTCAGAGTGTTGTACCATAGTTAGAAACATGTCTGTAGTAGTTCGAGAGGTGTCTCAGTTCACAGAGTGTCGTACCAGAGTTAGAAACAAGTCTGTAGTAATTCGAGATGTGATTCGGGTTCCATAGATTAGTTCCTCAGTTAGAAACATTTCTGTAGAGTTCGTGAAGTGATCCCGTACACAGAAAGTAGATCCGCAGTTTGAAACATGTTTGTCGTAGTTCCAGAGGTGACCTGGTTCACAGAGTGTGGTACCACAGTTAGGAACATGTCTGTACTAGATCGAGAGGTGACCTGGTTCACAGAGTTTAGTACCACAGTTAGAAATATGTCTGTAGTGGTTCGTGAGGTAACCTGGTCACAGAGGGTAGTTCCTCAGTTAGAAACATGTCTGTCGTAGTTTGAGACATGATCCGGTTCACAGAGTGTAGTTCCTCAGTTAGAAACATTTCTGTAGTAGTTCGAGAGGTGACCCGATTCACAGACTGTTGTACCGCAGTTAGAAACATGTCTGTAGTAGTTCGAGAGGTGACCCGATTCACAGACTGTTGTACCACAGTTAGGAACATGTCTGTAGTAGTTCGAGAGGTAATCAAGTTCACAGAGTGTAGTACCAGAGTTAGGAACATGTCTGTAGTAGTTCGAGAGGTGATCCAGTTAACAGAGTGTAGTACCACAGTTAGGAACATGTCTGTAGTAGTTCGACAGGTGACGTGGTTCACAGAGTTTAGCACGTCAGTTACAAACATTTCAGAAGCAGTTCGAGAGGGGACCCGGTTCAGAGAGTGTAGTACACAGTCAGAATCATGTCTCTCGTAGTTGGAGACGTGACCCGGTTCACAGAGTGTAGAACCAATGTTAGAAACATGTCTGTAGTAGTTTGAGTGTTTTCCCGGTTCACAGAGTGTAGTTCGTCAGTTAGAAACATTACTGTAGTAGTTCGACAGGTGAACTGGTTCAAAGAGTGTAGTACCTCAGTTACAAATATTTCAGAAGTAGTTCGAGAGGGGAACCGGTTCAGAGAGTGTAGTACCACAGTCAGAATCTTGTCTGTAGTAGTTCACGAGGTGACCCCTTCACAGAGTGCAGTACCACAGCTAGAAACATGTCTGAAGCAGCTGGAGAGGTGACCCGGTTCACAGAGTGTTGTCTCAGAGTTAGAAACATGTCTCTAGTAGTTCACTAGGTGACCCGGTTCACAAAGTGTAGTACCTCAGTTCGAAACAAGTCTGTAGTAGCTCGAGACGTGACCCGGTTCACAGAGTGTAGTACCGCAGTTAGAAACATGTCTGTAGTAGTTCGTCAGGTGACCCGGGTTACAGGGTGTAGTACCACAGTTAGGAACAGATTTGTAGTAGTTCGAGTGCTGACCCAGTTCTCAGAGTCTAGCTCCTCAGTTAGAAACATGTCTGTAGTAGTTCGAGAGGTGTTCCGGTTCACAGAGTGTAGTACCACAGTTAGAAACATGTCTGTAGCAGCTCGAGACGTGACCCTGTTCACAGAGTGTAGTTCCTCAGTTAGAAACATTTCTGTAGTAGTTCGAGAGGTAACCTGATTCACAGAGTGTTGTACCACAGTTAGAAACATGTCTGTAGCAGTTCGACAACTGACCTGGTTCACAGAGTGTAGTACCTCAGTTACAAACATTTCAGAAGTAGTTCGAGAGGGGACCCAGTTCAGAGAGTGTAGTACGACAGTCAGAATCATGTCTCTCGTAGTTGGAGACGTGACCCGGTTCACAGAGTGTAGTTCCTCAGCCACAAACATGGCCATACTAGTTTCAGAGAGGACCCGGTTCACAGAGCGCAGTACCACCGTCAGAAACATGTCTGTCGTAGTTCGAGAGGTGTCTCAGTTCACAGAGTGTAGTACCAGAGTTAGAAACAGGTCTGTAGTAGTTCGAGAGGTGATCTGGTTCACAGAGTGTAGTACCTCAGTTACAAACATTTCAGAAGTAGTTTGAGTGGTGACCCAGTTCTCTGAGCGTATTTCCACAGTTAGAAACATGTCGGAAGTAGTTCGAGAGGTGACCCGGTTCACGGACTGTAGTACCACAGTTAGCAAAATGTCTGTAGTAGTTCGAGACGTGACCCTGTTCTCAGAGTGTAGTTCCTCAGTTAGAAACATTTCTGTAGTAGTTCGAGAGGTGACCCGATGCACAGACTGTTGTACCGCAGTTAGAAACATGGCTGTAGTAGATCGAGAGGTGACCCAGTTCACAGAGTGTAGTACCAGAGTTAGAAACATGTCTGTAGTAGTTCAAGAGGTGACCCGGTTCACAGAGTGTAGTACCACAGTTAGGAACATGTCTGTAGTAGTTCGAGAGGTGATCCAGTTAACAGAGTGTAGTACCAGAGTTAGAAACATGTCTGTAGTAGTTCGAGAGGTGACCCAGTTCACAGAGTGTAGTCTCAGAGTTAGAAACATGACTCTAGTAGTTCGCGAGGTGACCCGGTTCACAGAGTGTGGTACCACACTTAGGAACATGTCTCTAGTAGTTAGAGAGGTGACCCGGTTCACAGAGTGCAGTACCTCAGTTAGAAACACGTCTGTAATTGTTCGAGAGGTGACCCGGTTCACAGAGTGTTGTACCGCAGTTAGAAACATGTCTGTAGTAGATTGAGAGGTGACCCGGTTGACAGAGTGTAGGTCCGCAGTGAGAAATATGTCTGCCGTAGTTTGAGAGGTCACCAGGTTCACAGAGTGTAGTACCACAGTCAGAAACATGTCTGTACTAGTTCGACAGTTGACCCGGGTTACGGAGTGTTGTACCACAGTTAGAAACAGGATTCATGTAGTTCGAGTGTTTTCCCGGTTCACAGAGTGTAGTTCCTCAGTTAGAAACATTTCAGAAGTAGTTCGAGAGGGGACCCAGTTCACAGTGTGTAGTACCACAGTCAGAAACATGTCTCTCGTAGTTGGAGACTTGACCAGGTTCACAGAGTGTAGTACCACTGTTAGCAACATGTCTGTAGTAGTTCGAGACGTGTCCCATTCACAGAGTGTGGTACCACAGTTAGGAACATGTCTGTAGTAGTTCGAGAGTGGACACGGTTCACAGAGTGCAGTACCACAGTTAGAAACGTGTCTGTAGTAGTTCGCGAGGTGACCTGGTTCACAGAGTGTAGTACTTCAGCTAGAAACATGTCTGAAGTAGCTCGAGAGGTGACCCGTTCAGAGAGTATTGTCTCAGAGTTAGAAACATGTCTCTAGTAGTTCGTGAGGTGACCCCGTTCACAGAGTGTAGTACCTCAGTTAGAAACATGTCTCTAGTAGTTCGTGAGGTGACCCCGTTCACAGAGTGTAGTACCTCAGTTAGAAACATGTCTGTAGTAGTTCGAGAGGTGACCCAGTTCACAGAGTGTAGTACCACAGTTAGGAACATGTCTGTAGTAGTTCGAGAGGTGATCCAGTTCACAGAGTGTAGTACCACAGTTAGGAACATGTCTGTAGTAGTTCGAGAGGTGACCCGGTTCACAGAGTGTAGTACCACAGTTAGGAACATGTCTGTAGTAGTTCGAGAGGTGTCTCAGTTCACAGAGTGTCGTACCAGAGTTAGAAACAAGTCTGTAGTAATTCGAGATGTGATTCGGGTTCCATAGATTAGTTCCTCAGTTAGAAACATTTCTGTAGAGTTCGTGAAGTGATCCCGTATACAGAAAGTAGATCCGCAGTTTGAAACATGTTTGTCGTAGTTCCAGAGGTGACCTGGTTCACAGAGTGTGGTACCACAGTTAGGAACATGTCTGTACTAGATCCAGAGGTGACCTGGTTCACAGAGTTTAGTACCACAGTTAGAAATATGTCTGTAGTGGTTCGTGAGGTAACCTGGTTCACAGAGGGTAGTTCCTCAGTTAGAAACATGTCTGTCGTAGTTTGAGACATGATCCGGTTCACAGAGTGTAGTTCCTCAGTTAGAAACATTTCTGTAGTAGTTCGAGAGGTGACCCGATTCACAGACTGTTGTACCGCAGTTAGAAACATGTCTGTAGTAGTTCGAGAGGTAATCAAGTTCACAGAGTGTAGTACCACAGTTAGGAACATGTCTGTAGTAGTTCGAGAGGTGATCCAGTTAACAGAGTATAGTACCAGAGTTAGAAACATGTCTGTAGTAGTTCGAGAGGTGACCCGGTTCACAGAGTGTAGTACCACAGTTAGGAACATGTCTGTAGTAGTTCGACAGGTGACGTGGTTCACAGAGTTTAGCACGTCAGTTACAAACATTTCAGAAGCAGTTCGAGAGGGGACCCGGTTCAGAGAGTGTAGTACACAGTCAGAATCATGTCTCTCGTAGTTGGAGACGTGACCCGGTTCACAGAGTGTAGAACCAATGTTAGAAACATGTCTGTAGTAGTTTGAGTGTTTTCCCGGTTCACAGAGTGTAGTTCGTCAGTTAGAAACATTACTGTAGTAGTTCGACAGGTGAACTGGTTCAAAGAGTGTAGTACCTCAGTTACAAATATTTCAGAAGTAGTTCGAGAGGGGAACCGGTTCAGAGAGTGTAGTACCACAGTCAGAATCTTGTCTGTAGTAGTTCGAGACGTGATCCGGTTCACAGAGTGTAGTGCCACAGTTAGAAACATGTCTGTAGTCGTTCGAGAGGTGACCCGGTTCACAGAGTGTAGTCTCAGAGTTAGAAACATGTCTCTAGTAGTTCACGAGGTGACCCCTTCACAGAGTGCAGTACCACGGCTAGAAACATGTCTGAAGCAGCTGGAGAGGTGACCCGGTTCACAGAGTGTTGTCTCAGAGTTAGAAACATGTCTCTAGTAGTTCACTAGGTGACCCGGTTCACAAAGTGTAGTACCTCAGTTCGAAACAAGTCTGTAGTAGCTCGAGACGTGACCCGGTTCACAGAGTGTAGTACCGCAGTTAGAAACATGTCTGTAGTAGTTCGTCAGGTGACCCGGGTTACAGGGTGTAGTACCACAGTTAGGAACAGATTTGTAGTAGTTCGAGTGCTGACCCAGTTCTCAGAGTCTAGCTCCTCAGTTAGAAACATGTCTGTAGTAGTTCGAGAGGTGTTCCGGTTCACAGAGTGTAGTACCACAGTTAGAAACATGTCTGTAGCAGCTCGAGACGTGACCCTGTTCACAGAGTGTAGTTCCTCAGTTAGAAACATTTCTGTAGTAGTTCGAGAGGTAACCTGATTCACAGAGTGTTGTACCACAGTTAGAAACATGTCTGTAGCAGTTCGACAACTGACCTGGTTCACAGAGTGTAGTACCTCAGTTACAAACATTTCAGAAGTAGTTCGAGAGGGGACCCAGTTCAGAGAGTGTAGTACGACAGTCAGAATCATGTCTCTCGTAGTTGGAGACGTGACCCGGTTCACAGAGTGTAGTTCCTCAGCCACAAACATGGCCATACTAGTTTCAGAGAGGACCCGGTTCACAGAGCGCAGTACCACCGTCAGAAACATGTCTGTCGTAGTTCGAGAGGTGTCTCAGTTCACAGAGTGTAGTACCAGAGTTAGAAACAGGTCTGTAGTAGTTCGAGAGGTGATCTGGTTCACAGAGTGTAGTACCTCAGTTACAAACATTTCAGAAGTAGTTTGAGTGGTGACCCAGTTCTCTGAGCGTATTTCCACAGTTAGAAACATGTCGGAAGTAGTTCGAGAGGTGACCCGGTTCACGGACTGTAGTACCACAGTTAGCAAAATGTCTGTAGTAGTTCGAGACGTGACCCTGTTCTCAGAGTGTAGTTCCTCAGTTAGAAACATTTCTGTAGTAGTTCGAGAGGTGACCCGATGCACAGACTGTTGTACCGCAGTTAGAAACATGGCTGTAGTAGATCGAGAGGTGACCCAGTTCACAGAGTGTAGTACCACAGTTAGGAACATGTCTGTAGTAGTTCGAGAGGTGATCCAGTTCACAGAGTGTAGTACCACAGTTAGGAACATGTCTGTAGTAGTTCGAGAGGTGACCCGGTTCACAGAGTGTAGTACCACAGCTAGGAACATGTCTGCCGTAGTTCGAGAGGTCACCAGGTTCACAGAGTGTAGAACCACAGTCAGAAACGTGTCTGTACTAGTTCGACTGTTGACCCGGGTTACGGAGTGTTGCATCACAGTTAGAGACAGGATTCAAGTAGTTCGAGTGTTTTCCCGGTTCACAGAGTGTAGTTCCTCAGTTAGAAACATGTCTGTAGTAGTTCGACAGGTGACCTGGTTCACAGAGTGTAGTACCTCAGTTACAAACATTTCAGAAGCAGTTCGAGAGGGGACCCAGTTCAGGGAGTGTAGTACCACAGTCAGAATCATGTCTCTCGTAGTTGGAGATGTCACCCGGTTCACAGAGTGTAGTACCACAATTAGAAACATGTCTGTAATTGTTCGAGAGGTGACCCGGTTCACAGAGTGTAGGTCCGCAGTTAGAAATATGTCTGCCGTAGTTCGAGAGGTCACCAGGTTCACAGAGTGTAGGAAACTGTCAGAAACATGTCTGTAGTAATTCCAGACGTGATCTGGTTCACAGAGTGTAGTTCCACACTCAGAATCATGTCTGTAGTAGTTCGAGAGGTCACCAGGTTCACAGAATTTAGTACCACAGTTAGCAACATGTCTGTAGTAGTTCGAGACGTGTCCCGTTCACCTAGTGTGGTACCACAGTTAGAAACATGTCTGTAGTAGTTTGCGAGGTGACCCGGTTCACAGAGTGTAGTAACCTCAGTTAGAAACATGTCTGTAATGGTTCCAGAGGGGACACGGTTCACAGAGTGTAGTACCACTGTTAGAAACATGTCTGTAGTAGTTCGACAGGTGACCCGGGTTACAGGGTGTAGTACCACAGTTAGGAACAGATTCGTAGTAGTTCGAGTGCTGACCCAGTTCTCAGAGTGTAGTTCCTCAGTTAGAAACATATCTGTAGAAGTTCGAGAGGTAACCCGGGTTACAGAGTGTAGTACCACAGTTAAAAACATGTCTGTAGTAGTTCGCGAGGTGACCTGCTTCACAGAGTATTGTACCACAGTCAGAAACACGTCTGTCGTAGTTGGAGACTTGACCAGGTTCACAGAGTGTAGTACCACAGCTAGAAACATGTCTGTAGTAGGTCGAGACGTGACCCTGTTCACAGAGTGTGGTACCACAGTTAGAAACATTTCTGTAGTAGTTCGAGAGGTGACCCGGTTCACAGACTGTTGTACCGCAGTTAGAAACGTGTCTGTAGTAGTTCGAGAGGTGACCCAGTTCACAGAGTGTAGTACCACCGTTAGGAACATGTCTGTAGTAGTTCGCGAGGTGACCCGGTTCACAGAGTGCAGTACCTCAGTTAGAAACACGTCTGTCGTAGTTCGAGACGTGACCCTGTTCTCAGAGTGTAGTTCCTCAGTTAGAAACATTTCTGTAGTAGTTCGAGAGGTGACCTGATTCACAGAGTGTTGTACCGCAGTTAGAAACATGTCTGTAGAAGTTTGAGAGATGACCCGGTTCACAGAGTGTAGGTCCGCGGTTAGAGATATGTCTGCCGTAGTTCGAGAGGTCACCAGGTTCACAGAGTGTAGTACCACAGTCAGAAACCTGTCGGTACTAGTTTGACTGTTAACCCGGGTCACAGAGTGTTTACCACAGTTAGAAACAGGCTTCAAGTAGTTTGAGTGGTTACCCAGATCACAGAGTGTAGTTCCTCTGTTAGAAACATGTCTGTAGTAGTTCGACAGGTGACCTGGTTCACAGAGTGTAGTACCTCAGTTACAAACATTTCAGAAGCAGTTCGAGAGGGGACCCAGTTCAGAGAGTGTAGTACCACTGTCAGAATCATGTCTCTCGTAGTTGGAGATGTGACCCGGTTCACAGAGTGTAGTTCTTCAGCCGCAAACATGGCCATACTAGTTCCAGAGAGGACCCAGTTCACAGACTGCAGTACCACCGTCAGAAATATGTCTGTCGTAGTTCGAGACGTGATCCGGTTCACGGAGTGTAGTTCCTCATTTAGAAACATCTCTGTAGGAGTTCGAGAGGTGACCCGGTTCACAGAGTAGTAGCGTAGTTAGAAACATGTCTGTAGTAGCTCGAGAGGTGACCCAGTTCAGAGAATGTAGTACCACAGTTAGAAACATGTCTGTAGTTGTTCGAGAGGTGACCCGGGTTACAGAGTGTTGTTCCTCAGTTAGAAACATGTCTGTAGTAATTCGAGACGTGATCCGGTTCACGGAGTGTAGTTCCTCATTTAGAAACATGTCTGTAGTTGTTCGAGAGGTGACCCGGGTTACACAGTGTTGTACCTCAGTTAGAAACATGTCTGTAGTATTTTGAGGTGTGACCCGGTTCTCAGAGTGTTGTACCATAGTTAGAAACATGTCTGTAGTAGTTCGAGAGGTGTCTCAGTTCACAGAGTGTCGTACCAGAGTTAGAAACAAGTCTGTAGTAATTCGAGATGTGATTCGGGTTCCATAGATTAGTTCCTCAGTTAGAAACATTTCTGTAGAGTTCGTGAAGTGATCCCGTACACAGAAAGTAGATCCGCAGTTTGAAACATGTTTGTCGTAGTTCCAGAGGTGACCTGGTTCACAGAGTGTGGTACCACAGTTAGGAACATGTCTGTACTAGATCGAGAGGTGACCTGGTTCACAGAGTTTAGTACCACAGTTAGAAATATGTCTGTAGTGGTTCGTGAGGTAACCTGGTCACAGAGGGTAGTTCCTCAGTTAGAAACATGTCTGTCGTAGTTTGAGACATGATCCGGTTCACAGAGTGTAGTTCCTCAGTTAGAAACATTTCTGTAGTAGTTCGAGAGGTGACCCGATTCACAGACTGTTGTACCGCAGTTAGAAACATGTCTGTAGTAGTTCGAGAGGTGACCCGATTCACAGACTGTTGTACCACAGTTAGGAACATGTCTGTAGTAGTTCGAGAGGTAATCAAGTTCACAGAGTGTAGTACCAGAGTTAGGAACATGTCTGTAGTAGTTCGAGAGGTGATCCAGTTAACAGAGTGTAGTACCACAGTTAGGAACATGTCTGTAGTAGTTCGACAGGTGACGTGGTTCACAGAGTTTAGCACGTCAGTTACAAACATTTCAGAAGCAGTTCGAGAGGGGACCCGGTTCAGAGAGTGTAGTACACAGTCAGAATCATGTCTCTCGTAGTTGGAGACGTGACCCGGTTCACAGAGTGTAGAACCAATGTTAGAAACATGTCTGTAGTAGTTTGAGTGTTTTCCCGGTTCACAGAGTGTAGTTCGTCAGTTAGAAACATTACTGTAGTAGTTCGACAGGTGAACTGGTTCAAAGAGTGTAGTACCTCAGTTACAAATATTTCAGAAGTAGTTCGAGAGGGGAACCGGTTCAGAGAGTGTAGTACCACAGTCAGAATCTTGTCTGTAGTAGTTCACGAGGTGACCCCTTCACAGAGTGCAGTACCACAGCTAGAAACATGTCTGAAGCAGCTGGAGAGGTGACCCGGTTCACAGAGTGTTGTCTCAGAGTTAGAAACATGTCTCTAGTAGTTCACTAGGTGACCCGGTTCACAAAGTGTAGTACCTCAGTTCGAAACAAGTCTGTAGTAGCTCGAGACGTGACCCGGTTCACAGAGTGTAGTACCGCAGTTAGAAACATGTCTGTAGTAGTTCGTCAGGTGACCCGGGTTACAGGGTGTAGTACCACAGTTAGGAACAGATTTGTAGTAGTTCGAGTGCTGACCCAGTTCTCAGAGTCTAGCTCCTCAGTTAGAAACATGTCTGTAGTAGTTCGAGAGGTGTTCCGGTTCACAGAGTGTAGTACCACAGTTAGAAACATGTCTGTAGCAGCTCGAGACGTGACCCTGTTCACAGAGTGTAGTTCCTCAGTTAGAAACATTTCTGTAGTAGTTCGAGAGGTAACCTGATTCACAGAGTGTTGTACCACAGTTAGAAACATGTCTGTAGCAGTTCGACAACTGACCTGGTTCACAGAGTGTAGTACCTCAGTTACAAACATTTCAGAAGTAGTTCGAGAGGGGACCCAGTTCAGAGAGTGTAGTACGACAGTCAGAATCATGTCTCTCGTAGTTGGAGACGTGACCCGGTTCACAGAGTGTAGTTCCTCAGCCACAAACATGGCCATACTAGTTTCAGAGAGGACCCGGTTCACAGAGCGCAGTACCACCGTCAGAAACATGTCTGTCGTAGTTCGAGAGGTGTCTCAGTTCACAGAGTGTAGTACCAGAGTTAGAAACAGGTCTGTAGTAGTTCGAGAGGTGATCTGGTTCACAGAGTGTAGTACCTCAGTTACAAACATTTCAGAAGTAGTTTGAGTGGTGACCCAGTTCTCTGAGCGTATTTCCACAGTTAGAAACATGTCGGAAGTAGTTCGAGAGGTGACCCGGTTCACGGACTGTAGTACCACAGTTAGCAAAATGTCTGTAGTAGTTCGAGACGTGACCCTGTTCTCAGAGTGTAGTTCCTCAGTTAGAAACATTTCTGTAGTAGTTCGAGAGGTGACCCGATGCACAGACTGTTGTACCGCAGTTAGAAACATGGCTGTAGTAGATCGAGAGGTGACCCAGTTCACAGAGTGTAGTACCAGAGTTAGAAACATGTCTGTAGTAGTTCAAGAGGTGACCCGGTTCACAGAGTGTAGTACCACAGTTAGGAACATGTCTGTAGTAGTTCGAGAGGTGATCCAGTTAACAGAGTGTAGTACCAGAGTTAGAAACATGTCTGTAGTAGTTCGAGAGGTGACCCAGTTCACAGAGTGTAGTCTCAGAGTTAGAAACATGACTCTAGTAGTTCGCGAGGTGACCCGGTTCACAGAGTGTGGTACCACACTTAGGAACATGTCTCTAGTAGTTAGAGAGGTGACCCGGTTCACAGAGTGCAGTACCTCAGTTAGAAACACGTCTGTAATTGTTCGAGAGGTGACCCGGTTCACAGAGTGTTGTACCGCAGTTAGAAACATGTCTGTAGTAGATTGAGAGGTGACCCGGTTGACAGAGTGTAGGTCCGCAGTGAGAAATATGTCTGCCGTAGTTTGAGAGGTCACCAGGTTCACAGAGTGTAGTACCACAGTCAGAAACCTGTCGGTACTAGTTTGACTGTTAACCCGGGTCACAGAGTGTTTACCACAGTTAGAAACAGGCTTCAAGTAGTTTGAGTGGTTACCCAGATCACAGAGTGTAGTTCCTCTGTTAGAAACATGTCTGTAGTAGTTCGACAGGTGACCTGGTTCACAGAGTGTAGTACCTCAGTTACAAACATTTCAGAAGCAGTTCGAGAGGGGACCCAGTTCAGAGAGTGTAGTACCACTGTCAGAATCATGTCTCTCGTAGTTGGAGATGTGACCCGGTTCACAGAGTGTAGTTCTTCAGCCGCAAACATGGCCATACTAGTTCCAGAGAGGACCCAGTTCACAGACTGCAGTACCACCGTCAGAAATATGTCTGTCGTAGTTCGAGACGTGATCCGGTTCACGGAGTGTAGTTCCTCATTTAGAAACATCTCTGTAGGAGTTCGAGAGGTGACCCGGTTCACAGAGTAGTAGCGTAGTTAGAAACATGTCTGTAGTAGCTCGAGAGGTGACCCAGTTCAGAGAATGTAGTACCACAGTTAGAAACATGTCTGTAGTTGTTCGAGAGGTGACCCGGGTTACAGAGTGTTGTTCCTCAGTTAGAAACATGTCTGTAGTAATTCGAGACGTGATCCGGTTCACGGAGTGTAGTTCCTCATTTAGAAACATGTCTGTAGTTGTTCGAGAGGTGACCCGGGTTACACAGTGTTGTACCTCAGTTAGAAACATGTCTGTAGTATTTTGAGGTGTGACCCGGTTCTCAGAGTGTTGTACCATAGTTAGAAACATGTCTGTAGTAGTTCGAGAGGTGTCTCAGTTCACAGAGTGTCGTACCAGAGTTAGAAACAAGTCTGTAGTAATTCGAGATGTGATTCGGGTTCCATAGATTAGTTCCTCAGTTAGAAACATTTCTGTAGAGTTCGTGAAGTGATCCCGTACACAGAAAGTAGATCCGCAGTTTGAAACATGTTTGTCGTAGTTCCAGAGGTGACCTGGTTCACAGAGTGTGGTACCACAGTTAGGAACATGTCTGTACTAGATCGAGAGGTGACCTGGTTCACAGAGTTTAGTACCACAGTTAGAAATATGTCTGTGGTGGTTCGTGAGGTAACCTGGTTCACAGAGGGTAGTTCCTCAGTTAGAAACATGTCTGTCGTAGTTTGAGACATGATCCGGTTCACAGAGTGTAGTTCCTCAGTTAGAAACATTTCTGTAGTAGTTCGAGAGGTGACCCGATTCACAGACTGTTGTACCGCAGTTAGAAACATGTCTGTAGTAGTTCGAGAGGTGACCCGATTCACAGACTGTTGTACCACAGTTAGGAACATGTCTGTAGTAGTTCGAGAGGTAATCAAGTTCACAGAGTGTAGTACCAGAGTTAGGAACATGTCTGTAGTAGTTCGAGAGGTGATCCAGTTAACAGAGTGTAGTACCACAGTTAGGAACATGTCTGTAGTAGTTCGACAGGTGACGTGGTTCACAGAGTTTAGCACGTCAGTTACAAACATTTCAGAAGCAGTTCGAGAGGGGACCCGGTTCAGAGAGTGTAGTACACAGTCAGAATCATGTCTCTCGTAGTTGGAGACGTGACCCGGTTCACAGAGTGTAGAACCAATGTTAGAAACATGTCTGTAGTAGTTTGAGTGTTTTCCCGGTTCACAGAGTGTAGTTCGTCAGTTAGAAACATTACTGTAGTAGTTCGACAGGTGAACTGGTTCAAAGAGTGTAGTACCTCAGTTACAAATATTTCAGAAGTAGTTCGAGAGGGGAACCGGTTCAGAGAGTGTAGTACCACAGTCAGAATCTTGTCTGTAGTAGTTCACGAGGTGACCCCTTCACAGAGTGCAGTACCACAGCTAGAAACATGTCTGAAGCAGCTGGAGAGGTGACCCGGTTCACAGAGTGTTGTCTCAGAGTTAGAAACATGTCTCTAGTAGTTCACTAGGTGACCCGGTTCACAAAGTGTAGTACCTCAGTTCGAAACAAGTCTGTAGTAGCTCGAGACGTGACCCGGTTCACAGAGTGTAGTACCGCAGTTAGAAACATGTCTGTAGTAGTTTGTCAGGTGACCCGGGTTACAGGGTGTAGTACCACAGTTAGGAACAGATTTGTAGTAGTTCGAGTGCTGACCCAGTTCTCAGAGTCTAGCTCCTCAGTTAGAAACATGTCTGTAGTAGTTCGAGAGGTGTTCCGGTTCACAGAGTGTAGTACCACAGTTAGAAACATGTCTGTAGCAGCTCGAGACGTGACCCTGTTCACAGAGTGTAGTTCCTCAGTTAGAAACATTTCTGTAGTAGTTCGAGAGGTAACCTGATTCACAGAGTGTTGTACCACAGTTAGAAACATGTCTGTAGCAGTTCGACAACTGACCTGGTTCACAGAGTGTAGTACCTCAGTTACAAACATTTCAGAAGTAGTTCGAGAGGGGACCCAGTTCAGAGAGTGTAGTACGACAGTCAGAATCATGTCTCTCGTAGTTGGAGACGTGACCCGGTTCACAGAGTGTAGTTCCTCAGCCACAAACATGGCCATACTAGTTTCAGAGAGGACCCGGTTCACAGAGCGCAGTACCACCGTCAGAAACATGTCTGTCGTAGTTCGAGAGGTGTCTCAGTTCACAGAGTGTAGTACCAGAGTTAGAAACAGGTCTGTAGTAGTTCGAGAGGTGATCTGGTTCACAGAGTGTAGTACCTCAGTTACAAACATTTCAGAAGTAGTTTGAGTGGTGACCCAGTTCTCTGAGCGTATTTCCACAGTTAGAAACATGTCGGAAGTAGTTCGAGAGGTGACCCGGTTCACGGACTGTAGTACCACAGTTAGCAAAATGTCTGTAGTAGTTCGAGACGTGACCCTGTTCTCAGAGTGTAGTTCCTCAGTTAGAAACATTTCTGTAGTAGTTCGAGAGGTGACCCGATGCACAGACTGTTGTACCGCAGTTAGAAACATGGCTGTAGTAGATCGAGAGGTGACCCAGTTCACAGAGTGTAGTACCAGAGTTAGAAACATGTCTGTAGTAGTTCAAGAGGTGACCCGGTTCACAGAGTGTAGTACCACAGTTAGGAACATGTCTGTAGTAGTTCGAGAGGTGATCCAGTTAACAGAGTGTAGTACCAGAGTTAGAAACATGTCTGTAGTAGTTCGAGAGGTGACCCAGTTCACAGAGTGTAGTCTCAGAGTTAGAAACATGACTCTAGTAGTTCGCGAGGTGACCCGGTTCACAGAGTGTGGTACCACACTTAGGAACATGTCTCTAGTAGTTAGAGAGGTGACCCGGTTCACAGAGTGCAGTACCTCAGTTAGAAACACGTCTGTAATTGTTCGAGAGGTGACCCGGTTCACAGAGTGTTGTACCGCAGTTAGAAACATGTCTGTAGTAGATTGAGAGGTGACCCGGTTGACAGAGTGTAGGTCCGCAGTGAGAAATATGTCTGCCGTAGTTTGAGAGGTCACCAGGTTCACAGAGTGTAGTACCACAGTCAGAAACATGTCTGTACTAGTTCGACAGTTGACCCGGGTTACGGAGTGTTGTACCACAGTTAGAAACAGGATTCATGTAGTTCGAGTGTTTTCCCGGTTCACAGAGTGTAGTTCCTCAGTTAGAAACATTTCAGAAGTAGTTCGAGAGGGGACCCAGTTCACAGTGTGTAGTACCACAGTCAGAAACATGTCTCTCGTAGTTGGAGACTTGACCAGGTTCACAGAGTGTAGTACCACTGTTAGCAACATGTCTGTAGTAGTTCGAGACGTGTCCCATTCACAGAGTGTGGTACCACAGTTAGGAACATGTCTGTAGTAGTTCGAGAGTGGACACGGTTCACAGAGTGCAGTACCACAGTTAGAAACGTGTCTGTAGTAGTTCGCGAGGTGACCTGGTTCACAGAGTGTAGTACTTCAGCTAGAAACATGTCTGAAGTAGCTCGAGAGGTGACCCGTTCAGAGAGTATTGTCTCAGAGTTAGAAACATGTCTCTAGTAGTTCGTGAGGTGACCCCGTTCACAGAGTGTAGTACCTCAGTTAGAAACATGTCTGTAATGGTTCGAGAGGCGACCCGGTTCACAGAGTGTAGTACCACTGTTAGAAACATGTCTGTAGTAGTTCGAGTGGTGACCCAGTTCTCAGAGTGTAGTTAATCAGTTAGAAACATTTCTGTAGTAGTTCGAGAGGTGACCTGATTCACAGGGTGTTGTACCGCATTTAGAAACATGTCTGCCGTAGTTCGAGAGGTCACCAGGTTCACAGAGTGTAGTACCACAGTCAGAAACGTGTCTGTACTAGTTTGACAGTTGACCCGGGTCACGGAGTGTTTACCACAGTTAGAAACAGGATTCAAGTACTTCGAGTGGTTATCCAGTTCACAGAGTGTAGTTCCTCAGTTAGAAACATGTCTGTAGTAGTTCGACAGGTGACCTGGTTCACAGAGTGTAGTACCTCATTTACAAACATTTCAGAAGTAGTTCGAGAGGGGACCCAGTTCAGAGAGTGTAGTACGACAGTCAGAATCATGTCTGTAGTAGTTCGAGACGTGATCCGTTTCACAGAGTGTAGTACCACAGTTACGAACACGTCTGTAGTAGTTCGACAGGTGACCCGGGATAAAAAGAGTGTAGTACTTCAGCTAAAAACATGTCTGTAGTAGCTCGAGAGGTGACCAGGTTCACAGAGTATTATACCACAGTCAGAAACATGTCTGTCATAGTTGGAGACTTGACCAGGTTCACAGAGTGTTGTACCACTGTTAGCAATATGTCTGTAGTGGTTCGAGACATGTCCCGTTCACAGAGTGTGGTAACACAGTTAGGAACATGTCTGTAGTAGTTCGAGAGTGGATACAGTTCACAGAGTGCAGTACCACAGTTAGCAACATGTCTGTAGTAGTTCGCGAGGTGACCTGGTTCACAGAGTGTAGTACTTCAGCTAGAAACATGTCTGAAGCAGCTCGACAGGTGACCCGGTTCACAGAGTGTTGTCTCAGAGTTAGAAACATGTCTCTAGTAGTTCGCGAGGTGACCCGGTTCACAGAGTGTAGTACCACTGTTAGAAACATGTCTGTAGTAGTTCGAGAGGTGACCCTGTTCACAGAGTGTAGTACCACTGTTAGAAACATGTCTGTAGTAGTTCGAGAGGTGACCCGGTTCACAGAGTGTAGTTCCTCAGTTAGGAACATTTCTGTAGTAGTTCGAGAGGTAACCTGATTCACAGAGTGTTGTACCACAGTTAGAAACATGTCTGTAGCAGTTCGACAACTGACCTGGTTCACAGAGTGTAGTACCTCAGTTACAAACATTTCAGAAGTAGTTCGAGAGGGGACCCAGTTCAGAGAGTGTAGTACGACAGTCAGAATCATGTCTCTCGTAGTTGGAGACGTGACCCGGTTCACAGAGTGTAGTTCCTCAGCCACAAACATGGCCATACTAGTTTCAGAGAGGACCCGGTTCACAGAGCGCAGTACCACCGTCAGAAACATGTCTGTCGTAGTTCGAGAGGTGTCTCAGTTCACAGAGTGTAGTACCAGAGTTAGAAACAGGTCTGTAGTAGTTCGAGAGGTGATCTGGTTCACAGAGTGTAGTACCTCAGTTACAAACATTTCAGAAGTAGTTTGAGTGGTGACCCAGTTCTCTGAGCGTATTTCCACAGTTAGAAACATGTCGGAAGTAGTTCGAGAGGTGACCCGGTTCACGGACTGTAGTACCACAGTTAGCAAAATGTCTGTAGTAGTTCGAGACGTGACCCTGTTCTCAGAGTGTAGTTCCTCAGTTAGAAACATTTCTGTAGTAGTTCGAGAGGTGACCCGATGCACAGACTGTTGTACCGCAGTTAGAAACATGGCTGTAGTAGATCGAGAGGTGACCCAGTTCACAGAGTGTAGTACCAGAGTTAGAAACATGTCTGTAGTAGTTCAAGAGGTGACCCGGTTCACAGAGTGTAGTACCACAGTTAGGAACATGTCTGTAGTAGTTCGAGAGGTGATCCAGTTAACAGAGTGTAGTACCAGAGTTAGAAACATGTCTGTAGTAGTTCGAGAGGTGACCCAGTTCACAGAGTGTAGTCTCAGAGTTAGAAACATGACTCTAGTAGTTCGCGAGGTGACCCGGTTCACAGAGTGTGGTACCACACTTAGGAACATGTCTCTAGTAGTTAGAGAGGTGACCCGGTTCACAGAGTGCAGTACCTCAGTTAGAAACACGTCTGTAATTGTTCGAGAGGTGACCCGGTTCACAGAGTGTTGTACCGCAGTTAGAAACATGTCTGTAGTAGATTGAGAGGTGACCCGGTTGACAGAGTGTAGGTCCGCAGTGAGAAATATGTCTGCCGTAGTTTGAGAGGTCACCAGGTTCACAGAGTGTAGTACCACAGTCAGAAACCTGTCGGTACTAGTTTGACTGTTAACCCGGGTCACAGAGTGTTTACCACAGTTAGAAACAGGCTTCAAGTAGTTTGAGTGGTTACCCAGATCACAGAGTGTAGTTCCTCTGTTAGAAACATGTCTGTAGTAGTTCGACAGGTGACCTGGTTCACAGAGTGTAGTACCTCAGTTACAAACATTTCAGAAGCAGTTCGAGAGGGGACCCAGTTCAGAGAGTGTAGTACCACTGTCAGAATCATGTCTCTCGTAGTTGGAGATGTGACCCGGTTCACAGAGTGTAGTTCTTCAGCCGCAAACATGGCCATACTAGTTCCAGAGAGGACCCAGTTCACAGACTGCAGTACCACCGTCAGAAATATGTCTGTCGTAGTTCGAGACGTGATCCGGTTCACGGAGTGTAGTTCCTCATTTAGAAACATCTCTGTAGGAGTTCGAGAGGTGACCCGGTTCACAGAGTAGTAGCGTAGTTAGAAACATGTCTGTAGTAGCTCGAGAGGTGACCCAGTTCAGAGAATGTAGTACCACAGTTAGAAACATGTCTGTAGTTGTTCGAGAGGTGACCCGGGTTACAGAGTGTTGTTCCTCAGTTAGAAACATGTCTGTAGTAATTCGAGACGTGATCCGGTTCACGGAGTGTAGTTCCTCATTTAGAAACATGTCTGTAGTTGTTCGAGAGGTGACCCGGGTTACACAGTGTTGTACCTCAGTTAGAAACATGTCTGTAGTATTTTGAGGTGTGACCCGGTTCTCAGAGTGTTGTACCATAGTTAGAAACATGTCTGTAGTAGTTCGAGAGGTGTCTCAGTTCACAGAGTGTCGTACCAGAGTTAGAAACAAGTCTGTAGTAATTCGAGATGTGATTCGGGTTCCATAGATTAGTTCCTCAGTTAGAAACATTTCTGTAGAGTTCGTGAAGTGATCCCGTACACAGAAAGTAGATCCGCAGTTTGAAACATGTTTGTCGTAGTTCCAGAGGTGACCTGGTTCACAGAGTGTGGTACCACAGTTAGGAACATGTCTGTACTAGATCGAGAGGTGACCTGGTTCACAGAGTTTAGTACCACAGTTAGAAATATGTCTGTGGTGGTTCGTGAGGTAACCTGGTTCACAGAGGGTAGTTCCTCAGTTAGAAACATGTCTGTCGTAGTTTGAGACATGATCCGGTTCACAGAGTGTAGTTCCTCAGTTAGAAACATTTCTGTAGTAGTTCGAGAGGTGACCCGATTCACAGACTGTTGTACCGCAGTTAGAAACATGTCTGTAGTAGTTCGAGAGGTGACCCGATTCACAGACTGTTGTACCACAGTTAGGAACATGTCTGTAGTAGTTCGAGAGGTAATCAAGTTCACAGAGTGTAGTACCAGAGTTAGGAACATGTCTGTAGTAGTTCGAGAGGTGATCCAGTTAACAGAGTGTAGTACCACAGTTAGGAACATGTCTGTAGTAGTTCGACAGGTGACGTGGTTCACAGAGTTTAGCACGTCAGTTACAAACATTTCAGAAGCAGTTCGAGAGGGGACCCGGTTCAGAGAGTGTAGTACACAGTCAGAATCATGTCTCTCGTAGTTGGAGACGTGACCCGGTTCACAGAGTGTAGAACCAATGTTAGAAACATGTCTGTAGTAGTTTGAGTGTTTTCCCGGTTCACAGAGTGTAGTTCGTCAGTTAGAAACATTACTGTAGTAGTTCGACAGGTGAACTGGTTCAAAGAGTGTAGTACCTCAGTTACAAATATTTCAGAAGTAGTTCGAGAGGGGAACCGGTTCAGAGAGTGTAGTACCACAGTCAGAATCTTGTCTGTAGTAGTTCACGAGGTGACCCCTTCACAGAGTGCAGTACCACAGCTAGAAACATGTCTGAAGCAGCTGGAGAGGTGACCCGGTTCACAGAGTGTTGTCTCAGAGTTAGAAACATGTCTCTAGTAGTTCACTAGGTGACCCGGTTCACAAAGTGTAGTACCTCAGTTCGAAACAAGTCTGTAGTAGCTCGAGACGTGACCCGGTTCACAGAGTGTAGTACCGCAGTTAGAAACATGTCTGTAGTAGTTTGTCAGGTGACCCGGGTTACAGGGTGTAGTACCACAGTTAGGAACAGATTTGTAGTAGTTCGAGTGCTGACCCAGTTCTCAGAGTCTAGCTCCTCAGTTAGAAACATGTCTGTAGTAGTTCGAGAGGTGTTCCGGTTCACAGAGTGTAGTACCACAGTTAGAAACATGTCTGTAGCAGCTCGAGACGTGACCCTGTTCACAGAGTGTAGTTCCTCAGTTAGAAACATTTCTGTAGTAGTTCGAGAGGTAACCTGATTCACAGAGTGTTGTACCACAGTTAGAAACATGTCTGTAGCAGTTCGACAACTGACCTGGTTCACAGAGTGTAGTACCTCAGTTACAAACATTTCAGAAGTAGTTCGAGAGGGGACCCAGTTCAGAGAGTGTAGTACGACAGTC